>NC_133324.1:576000762-576228262 GCF_042186555.1 Aquarana catesbeiana | reverse complement strand
CATTTACTAAAGCACTGGAACAAATGCACTTGTAGAGTGCACATGCATTTTGCAAAGTGCCACATATATTTGCTTTAGACAAATCAACACCACAGAACATTCCAGCAAATTTTAACGAGGGTGGGGGTGGGGGGGTTGTGAAATCTAGATAATTGCTCATTAGCAGCAAACTATTTGGAGTGAGTTTAGGTGGGGGGGGGGGGTTGTGAAATCTAGATAATTGCTCATTAGCAGCAAACTATTTGGAGTGAGTTTAGGTGGGGGGGGGGGGGGTTGTGAAATCTAGATAATTGCTCATTAGCAGCAAACTATTTGGAGTGAGTTTAGGTGGGGGGGGGGGGGGTTGTGAAATCTAGATAATTGCTCATTAGCAGCAAACTATTTGGAGTGAGTTTAGGTGGGGGGGGGGGGGTTGTGAAATCTAGATAATTGCTCATTAGCAGCAAACTATTTGGAGTGAGTTTAGGTGGGGGGGGGGGGGGGGGGTTGTGAAATCTAGATAATTGCTCATTAGCAGCAAACTATTTGGAGTGAGTTTAGGTGGGGGGGGGGGGGTTGTGAAATCTAGATAATTGCTCATTAGCAGCAAACTATTTGGAGTGAGTTTAGGTGGGGGGGGGGGGGGTTGTGAAATCTAGATAATTGCTCATTAGCAGCAAACTATTTGGAGTGAGTTTAGGTGGGGGGGGGGGTTGTGAAATCTAGATAATTGCTCATTAGCAGCAAACTATTTGGAGTGAGTTTAGGTGGGGGGGGGGGGGGTTGTGAAATCTAGATAATTGCTCATTAGCAGCAAACTATTTGGAGTGAGTTTAGGTGGGGGGGGGGGTTGTGAAATCTAGATAATTGCTCATTAGCAGCAAACTAAATACACTCAAACAAAATACATTCCAAATGAGTAGACTAGGTGGATATGTTCCCATCACTTCATGCTGGGAAGGTTATTGAAGGAAAATATACATGCATGACAAAAAATAACAGGAAAAAAATCCAGCATGTGTGAGGATAAAAAGGGGACATTCACACTATATTGCAATGATGGTAAGTAGTGTTTGAAGCAAGAAATACATTATATTATCAAAGATTACATAAAAGAACATGTGATGCTAATAAAAGAAAAATATCTTACCTTAATATAGTCCTTCTGCAGGACCTGTATGATGGCAGAACAGGTCTCTGGGATAATGATCCCCAGAGCCTGGGGGGAGATGCCTGTCGAGAACTTAAGGTCCTGCAGGCTTCTCCCTGTGGCCAAATACCGCAAGGTAGCGACCAGCCTCTGCTCCGGAGTGATGGCTTGCCTCATGCAGGTATCCTGCCTGCTGATATAGGGGGTCAGCAAAGCCAACAAACGGTCAAAAACGGGGTCCGTCATCCGGAGAAAGTTCCTGAAATCCTCAGGATTATTCTCACGGATCTCACGGAGCAAAGGCATGTGACAGAACTGGTCACGCTGAAGCAACCAATTCTTGGTCCATGAACTCCTCCTCGCCCTGTTCATGGACTGGTCTTGGGCTGAAGAATAAACTACAGCACCAAGCACATACAATGCACGAGCTCGACGACGAGTACGTACAGGTAACATGGCTTCAAAACGGTCGGCTGGTCAGAACGCACTAAACAGAACGCACTGAAGAACAGCAAGGCCTGTGAAGAACGACCTGAAAATCAGGAACGAGCGGCCAATAAAACAAAGATTTCTCAATGCCAACTGACCAAACGCACTGAAAAGCAGATACAAACCTCACAAGCACAGACTGAACAACAGTTAAAACGAACTGAAAAATACGAGTCTCACAAGCGCGAATCGTCTCTCACCAAACTTCTACTAACACGAGATAAACACGAGATTAGCAGAAGGAGCCCAAAGGGTGTCGTACGGGCTATTGAACTTCCGTTTTATAGTCTCGTCGGACTTGGTGTACGTCACCGCGTACTAGGCTGTCGTACTTTTGTGTGGTCGTGTGTGCGCAAGTCCGTTCGTAACAAAGTCTGCCGCAAGTCCGCCGAAGGTACGTCGGAAGTCTGTCGGACAGGCTGTCGGACTTTTGTAGACGAAAAGTCCGACCGTGTGTACGCGGCATAACACCTGGTTACACCTGGTCATGTGACTATTTTCTTTGTATATGTGACATACAATCCTCTCTACAGTTCTAATATTGGGCAGTCATCATATGTGGTCATTGATCAATTTTTTTTTGTTTGTTGGTCAGTTTTCTTTTTTGTGCCATAACCAAGTTCAAAGAGCATTGCGTGAATATCATATAGATATACTGGGACTGGTGAGACTCATAGTGATTGGCAAATAGCAGGGAGTATAGTACAATTGTACTTAAGAGTAATTTAGTTTGATTGTTCCTGAAGCCGCTAGTGACTGATGACATCACACTTATCCGTATTCTGAAATCAAGTTATTTTTGTCTGCGTAGGCGACACTGCCTAATCTGCACGGAGAACTCTTAAAGTGATGACCTCTTCCGTAGCCTGCTAAAGGCAGGATTCATACAGTAGCTACATATGGTAGCCAAGGACGGAGCTATATGCCCAAAGGTTTGGCACCAGCCAAGGTTGAACGGAACACAGTTCCAGTAAAAGGGGTTAGTGGTGAGTTGCAATAGCAACAAAATTCCCCTGAACACGTGAAGAGTCATACACACACACACACAACGTGGTATTCCACAGAAGGTGGGGCAGAGGTACTTGCAGGCATATGACAATGGAGGAAGAAAGATGGGGGGATGAAAATCAGACACCTGGCTGAAGGGCATAACCATTCAAATTGTTACACATGTCACTGGGAAAGGGGTCTCATTACTATGTCGCAGTATATCTATGGCAATTCTAATCAAAGGTCCTTATGGCTCAGACTTACCAGACAAGCATTCAGTTGAATGCATATGTCTTAAATGTACTTGCGTTTTTTATTTCTCTACCTTTGTCCACATTAATAAAGTACAATCTTAGAAAGCCAGGAAAAGCTGGTCCTCAGGCTGTTATTGTATGCTGTATCCAATTGGAATCACCAGTGAAGGCCGTCCCAGAAGCAAGGGCAACAGGACCAGACTCGCCTTATGGACTTTCGTACTGTTATTATCAGACTATTGTTATTATTGGACTGTTGAGAACAAGGATCCTCATGTTTTTGTTTTTTTTTCCTTATTGTTTTGGTGCTGTTTCTCATGATTTTTATTATGGACTTATGACATCCAGAACAAGTGATGACTACTGATACTGGGATCCAGAAGTGTGAACTGTAGAGATGGAGAGTTTGAAAGTTTTTTTTCTTCTCAATGAGCTTTATTTCATTTCAGTGGGTAAAGCCAAAAGTGCCAAATATTAAAGGAGATTGCACATAAACCATTATTCTAGGTGTGGCCGAGTCTCATATTCTCAACTGGCCACAAGGGGCCATCTGTTGCCTTATGAGTTTATTTGAAATCTCCATTAATAACTGTAAAATATTGTAATAATGAATATATTTCATTTAGCTGGCATCTATGAAAGCCGGTCAAAAAGGGTTTAATTTAAGCTTTTGCTAAGAGCAGAGAATGTGGGCCAAGGCTTGTATATGCAAACAATGGAGAGCCAATTCCATTGTTCTACACCTACTCCTTTGAAAGGGTGCCATGCTGGGATATGCAATGGACCTAACTTCCTGGGGAAATGCAATTAACACACTTGGCCAGCATAGTCACAAGGATTTGCATGAAAGGGGGCCGACTTATGGAGTAAGCCCTCCAATCATGATCCAAGCTAGGCCAACCAATGAGACATCAGCTTGGTTTGATATACTCAGAGCCAAGGGGGAGGTATTGCTCTTTCTGATAGACCAGCGAGCTGAAAGGAGCTTTGGTAAGGATGGGTAATTATGGGAAAGGAATGCCCTTTTACTTGTAACTAAATATGTGTGTAGATTACTGTATTGAGGAATATACCCTGTATTCCTTCATGTAAATACTTTATTTCAACCTAATATTTTCTTCCTTGGTGTAAGGCGATAGATAGACGATTGTGTATTAGCTAGACTTTCAACTGTGTCCTAATAAATGTTATTATATTTTAAGCTTTCACTCTTGGTCGAAAAGAACTCTTATTTAACCCACATCATATCTATAAGATATGAAAAATCCTAAATATAGATTTTTCAGGGTAACACTGGTGAGGTGGCTAGCATGAGTAGTGTCCTGCAGCCACCAAGAAGAAGACAAACACAGGCCCGTCGTGCCCATAGTGCTCTTAATTGGGAGCCCACCACTTCTGCAGCACCCGTACTTCCCCCATTCACTGGCCAGGTGGAAACAGTTGATTTTACATCAATTTCTATAGATCTATTGTGGACCAAAGCAATTTGTATGCTGGTCAATTCATTGCCGCTAATCCCCAGTTGACCCTTGCCAGAGATTAGAGACCTATTATGGTCTCTGAATTTAGGACCTTCCTGGGCCTATCCCTCCTCATGGCATAACTAAAAAGAGTGAGTTGCGGTCATATTGGTCCACTGACCCAATTCACCATATGCCCGTGCTCTCTGCCTCCATGACCAGGACATGATATGAGCAGATCTTGTGGTTCATGCACTTCAATAACAATGAACTATGTTAACAATGAATAACAATGTCGTCTTCGGGGTGACCCTGGATTTGATTGGCTCTACAAAATTCAGCCCCTCGTAAACCACTTTAACCAACAGTTTGCAGCCTTGTTCACTCCCGATCAAATTGTCTGCATTGATGAGTCCCTGATTAAGTTTTCTGATCGCTTGTCTATCAAACAGTATCTTCCCAGGCTATACATATAGTTTTATGGTTCAGAAGGGAAAAGATAGTCACATAGAGCCGGAGAACTGCCCAGACTACATAGGGAGTGCTGGTAAGATAGTGTGAGACTTGGTGTCACCCTGATTTAGAAAGGGGTACCACTTGTACGCTGACAATTATTACACGAGCGTGCCACTTTTTAATCACCTTTTTGATTATGTAATTGGCGCATGTGGCACAGTGCGATCTAATCGCCGGGGATTCCCCCAACGGCTTGTAGAATCCCGACTTAGACAGGGGGAGAGAGCCTGCTTGAAGTGTAATAATTTGTTAGCAGTGAAGTGGAGGGATTCAGGAAATGTTTTTGTTCTGTCCTCCCTTCACGCAGATGCGACAGTCCAAATTTCTACGACGACTGGTGTTGTGGAGAAACCCCTCTGTGTCCACGAATATAACCTTAATATGGGAGGGGTGGACCTCAACGACCAGTTGTTGGTGCTGTACCTAATTGCCCATAAGGCCAGTCGCTGGTACAAAAAAGTGTCTGTATAATTATTTCAATTGGCTCTGCTGAATGCTTTTGTGCTATACAAAGCTTCAGGATGAACTGGATCCTTCCCTCAAATTCCAGGAAGAGATCGTCACAGCCCTTCTGTTTCCAGATGGTGCTATGGCCCACCTTCCCAATGCAAATGCAGTGAGCTGGCTGCATGAGAGGCATTTTCCGTATGTCCTCCCTGGTACCCCTACCCAAAGAACACCCCAAAGAAGATGTTGTGTCTGCAGAAAAAGCAGATTTAGGCATGACACCCGCTTTTATTGTCCCTCCTGTCCTGACCAACTTGGTCTTTGCATCGGTGACTGTTTCAAACGCTACCACACACTAGTGGAGTATTAGCATAGGGTACAGCGCTACACAGTCCTAGGGCACACTAATACAGGGTCCCGAAAGATGAGATGGCCATCATATTTTAAGAGACCCTTATCTGCGACGTTCAGTTTACAGTTTTTATAAAAGTGAAAAAAAACACACACAAAAAAATATTAAATAAAAAAGCCAAAAATTGTTGTGGTTTTATTTTTCTTCTCTCTCTCTATTGTTCTCTCTCTTATGTCCGCTCTCTACTGTCTGCTCTATTGTTCACTCACTATTGTTCTATATCTATTGTTCTCTCTCTGTTTTATTTTTACTATGTTTTATTGTATTTTCTTTGCAGGTATGGTAAGTCTTACTGTTATACTGTAATGCTACTTTGTTTTATTGTTAACCATCATTTGCTTAGCAGGTACGCCATTCAGCTGCAGCACTGATTTACTTATCTTGACAGCAACAGCGTTTGCTCCCACGATGCGTAAATCAGTGACTCCAGCACTGTAGGAGGTGATTTCACCACCACAGTTAAACAAAAAATGGTGCATGTATGGCCATCATTAGAAGTGGGTGGATGAAGGGCGGTATTCTAATGGTGGGCATACCCACCGATCAATCTCTTTTTTTTGTTCAGCCACAGGCTGCATGAAAAAAAGAACATTACAATGTATGCCCAACAAGGATCAGTGACGTACTGATATGTTGCTGGATTTTGAGTGGTTATACTAGAATGATGCCTGCAGGTTTAGGTATCATCTTGGTATCATTCTTTTCAGCCAGGGGTTGGCTTTCATGTAAAAGCAATCCTAGTGGCTAATTAGCCTCTAGACTGCTTTTACAACCCCCCCACCTTCTTCCATGGTTTTCTCGGGCTCTCCTGTCCCAACAGGGAACCCGAGAATGCAGCCGGTGATTCTGCCAGCTTACCAGAGAGCTTATCAGAGACCAGAATGGCTCCAATCATCTCTATGGCCTAAGAAACTGGAGGCTACGAGCATTTCTTGACTTAGGTTTCGCCGGATATAAACTGCGCCATTGGGAAATTGGGAAAGCATTTTATCACACCAATCTTGGTGTGGTCAGATGCTTTGAGGGCAGAGGAGGGATCTAGGGTCTAATCGACCCTAATTTTTTTTTAAAAGAGTACCTGTCACTAACTATTGCTATCATAGGGGATAACAATAAAAATTATAACAAAAAAAAAAAAAAAAGTGAAAGGAACAGGTTAAAAACATAAATAAAAGAGCAACATAAATAATTTAAAAAAAAGCACCCCTGTCCCCCCCCCGTGCTTAAACGAACGAACGAACGAACGCAAGCATCGGTCTGGTGTCATATGTAAACAGCAATTGCACCATGCATGTGAGGTATCACCTCAAAAGTCAAATTGAGGGCATTAATTTTAGCAGTAGACCTCCTCTGTAATTCTAAAGTGGTAACCTGTAAAGGCTTTTAACCACTTAAGCCCTGGACCATTTGGCTGGCCAAAGACCAGAGCACGTTTTGCGATTCGGCACTAGGTCACTTTAACTGACAATTGCGCGGTCATGCGATGTGGCTCCCAAACAAAACTGACATCCTCTTTTCCCCACAAATAGAGCTTTCTTTTGGTGGTATTTGATCACCTCTGTGGTTTTTATTTTTTGCGCTATAAACAAAAAAAGAGCGACAATTTTGAAAAAAAAAGCAATATTTTTTACTTTTTGCTATAATAAATATCCCCAAAAAAGATATAAAAAACATTTTTTTCCTCAGTTTAGGCCGATACGTATTCTTCTACATATTTTTGGTAAAAAAAATCGCAAAAAGGGTTTATTGATTGGTTTGCGCAAAATTTATAGCATCTACAATATAGGGGATAGTTTTAGGGTATTTTTACATTTTTTTTTTATTAGTAATGGCGGCGATCTGCGATTTTTATTGAGACTGTGACATTATGGCGGACACATTGGACATTTTTGACACATTTTTGGGACCATTGTCATTTATACAGCAATCAGTGCTATACAAATGCATTGATTACTGTGTAAATGACACTGGCAGTGAAGGGGTTAACCACTAGGGGCAGTGTAGGGGTTAAGTGTGTCCTAGGGAGTGATTCTAACTGAGGGGCTACGTGTGACACATCACTGATCACCACTCCCAATTACAGGGAGCTGTGATCAGTGACAGTGTCACTAGGCAGAATGGGGAAATGCTTGTTTACATTAGCATTTCCCCATTCTTCAGCTCTGTGAGACGATCGCAGGTATCCGCATGGACATTGAGTCCGCGGGACCTGTGATCACACTCACGGAGCTCGTGGAAGGGTCGCATGCACGCCTCCACCAGCACGCACGCGACCACATGGCGGCAAATTCAAAGGGATGTACAGGTTCACCCATTTGCGCAGCCCTGTCATTCTGCCGACATAGATGTACACGTGGCAGTCAGCAAGCAGTTAAAGACTTTTAAAAATGTATGTAGTTTGTCACTGCTGCACGTTTGTGTGCAATTTTAAAGCATGCGTGTTTGGTATCCATGTACTCAGCATAAGATCATCTTTTTTATTTCAAACATTTGGGTAATATAGTGTGTTTTAGTGCATTAAAGTTTAAAAAAGTGTGTTTTTTCCAAAAAAATGCGCTTGAAAAATCGCTGCGCAAATACTGTGTGAAAAAAAAATTGCAACACCCACCATGGGCATATGTGAAATTACACCCCAAAATACATTATGCTGCTTCTCCTGAGTATGGGGATACCACTGGTGTGAGACTTTTTGGGAGCCTACCCGTGTACAGGACCCCGAAAACCAATCACCACCTTCAGGCTTTCTAAGGGCATACATTTTTGATTTCACTCCTCACTGCCTATCACAGTTTCGGAGGCCATGAAATGCCCAGATAGCACAACCCCCCCCCCCCATGACCCAATTTTGGAAAGTAGAAACCCCAATCTATTTGCTGAGAGGCATGTTGGGTATTTTGCACATCTCACTTTTTGCCACAAAGTTTTGAAAATTGAAAAAAGAAAAAAAATACATTTTTCTTTTCTTTCTTCATTTTCAAAAACAAATGAGAGCTTCAAAATACTCACCATGCCTCTTAGCAAATATCTTGGGGTGTCTACTTTCCAAAATGGGGCCATTTGGGGGGGGGTTTGTGCTATCTGAACATTTCAGGGCCTTCCGTAACTGTGATAGGTAGTGAGGAGTAAAATCACCATTTTACGCCCTTAGAAAGCCTGAAGGCGGTGATTAGTTTTCAGGGTCCTGTACACGGCTAGGCTCACAAAAAGTTTACACATGTGGTATCCCCGTACTCAGGAGAAGCAGAAGAATGTATTTTGGGGTGTAATTCCACATATAATCATGGCCTTTTCTGAGCAATGTATCATTTAGTTACAACTTTGGGGTTTTTTTGGTCAACTTTGTACAAAAATAAGAAAAAGTTTGTCATTTTCTGCAACTTGTGGCAAAATATAAAATAGGTAGTGAGGAGTGAAATCTACAATTTACGTCCTTAGAATGCCACATAATACCATGGCATGTGTGAGCAATATATCATTTACTGACAACTTTGTTTTTTTTTGGTCATTTTTCAATCACTTGTTACAAAAAAAAATATAATATTCAATGGGCTCAACAAGCCTCTCAGCAATTTCCTTGGGGTCTCTACTTTCCAAACTGGGGTCATTTGAGGGGGGGGGGGGGTTGTACTGCCCTGCCATTTTATCACCTCAAGAAATGAGTCATAAACTAAAAGCTGCGTAAATTCTAGAAAATGTACTATAGTTTGTAGACGCTATAACTTTTGCGCAAACCAATAAATATACGCTTATTTTTTACCAAAGACATGTGGCTGAATACATTTTGGCCTAAATGTATGACTAAAATTGAGTTCATTGGAATTTTCGTATAACAAAAAGTAGAAAATATAATTTTTTTTCAAAATTTTTGATCATTTTCTGTTTATATCGCAAAAAAAAAAATTGCAGAGGGAATCTGTCATGAAGCTTGGAATAGTGGCTGATTCATAATGCTGGGACAAATACTGTTAGGATACGCTGATGTCAATTCCAGCCACCTGTCTGTTGCCTGCTAGAATGTGTTTTGTAAATAAGTCTACTATGGGATCTAAGAGTCATTAGATCCCCATTGTTGTTTGTGTTAATTAACTCTGCTATTGTGTGAAGAAGAGTCTATGTTGATTGTGTTCTCTGAGCTACAAGACGGCCAGTCTGGCCTAAAGGTCATGTCTGAATCATCTAGGCTGTCTAAAAGGATTAGTTAATTAGCCCATGTTAATTAGGTTTCTGGTCACAGGTGTAGGTTCAGAGTAATATGAGCCGGAAGTGTGCACCTCCACTTTTAGTGTATAAAAGAGCCTGTATTTTGCAATAAAAGAGATTCCTGGTTGAACTTACCTACAGCCTGCCTGGTGTTTGTTCTGAGCTATCACAACTGGGTTAGAACGGCACATACTGTAGTTCTAATCCCGGAGCATTGGATGACCGAACCATCAGATGGTGCGATCTGCAATCTGATTCTATAGCAGCAGAGGAGTGTCGGGAGAGTGGAACCGAGCGAGCAAAGGGGCTCGTTACATTGGTTGGCAGTGGTGGGATTTGCTCTCCAGTTACTGGGACACTCCAAACCACCACAGTGAATGGTCAGCTATGTAGCCTGCAGGAGAGCCATGCTGAAAGACTTACTTGAGAGCCGTTGAGGGACCGGTGGGACAAAGAACAAGGCCACCCTGATCAGTGAGCTAGCCAAGATGGATCGGAGGGATGGTGATGCGGGACCCCGGTCAGTTGAAGACTTGTTTCAGCAAGGAGTTCGAGAGCGGTTGGCATTATATGGTGCTAACCCATCAGAGACCGCCATACAGAATGCCATTAGAGACATCCAGCTGCAGGATGAGTGACAAGAGAGAGAACTAGAGCGGCAACATGAGCGGAGAATGGCGGAAATACGGCAATCGAAGACAACACCTAAAGATACAGCGCCTTTCCGTAAGTTGCCCTTTCGGGCGTTCAAACTATTTAAGGAAGGAGAGGTGGAAATTGAAGCGTTCCTGCAGGACTTTGAGAGACTATGCCAGATACATAATGTACTGTCCCAAGATTGGGTTGCCTTACTGGTGAGTAATTTGACTGGCAGAGCAGCCGATACGTATCGGGCCCTGGAGGACGAGGACGCTAAAGATTATGACCGGGTAAAAGAAGCTCTGCTAGCCCGAGTTGCCATTACACCCGAAGCCAGTTGGAGTAAGTTTAGAGAATCCCGGAAACAAGCCAACATAACATACGTGGAGTGGGCACATCGTCTGCAGTGGAACCTTAAGGGCTGGTTCCAGGGAAGCCACGCTCATACCATAGAGGACATCACCCAGCTAGTACTCTTAGAACAGTTCTTTAACCACACCCCTCCGGTAGTGCGGGATTGGGTGCGAGATAAGCGACCACAGACTGTACAGCAAGCAGCTACTTTGGCTGATGAATATCTGGACTCTCGAAGGTCAGGCGAAAGCGAGCACTATCCACTATCTCGGCCCAGTTTGCCAGCCTCTAACCCAACTTCAGTATCTCAGTGGTCTGCCTCTAGACCCCCAACCCGACCCAACCCTCCTAATGGACCTAAGTGCTATACCTGTAACCAAACTGGTCATCTGCAGCGATATTGTCCTACCCAATCCACGAGGTACCGAGAGACTGCTCATCCATCCAGACCAGTGGCTCATTGCTTCCAGAATGAGCCCAACCATCGAGATGTTCAGGAAGAGTTTGGCAAACTTTTTGAGGCTGATCCCGTCCAAGCTGCTGCCGGAGATAATCGGCAGCACCATCGTCAGGCAGTATGGGTTAACGGGCAGCCGGCCCAGGGACTCCGCGATTCTGGGGCTACGATTACCCTCATCCAGCCTCACATGATTCCCCATTCGGCCCGGACCGGCCAGACTGTTGCAGTCAGGGTAGCAGGGGGCCAGGTGCTACGTTTATCCACCGCCCAAGTCCTCTTGGATTGGGGCTCAGGGGAGTGACCACCCGACGTCAGAGCCAACTTCAAGGCAACTCCACTCCTATGGGAACCCAGGTAAGACCAAATCCTCCTACATTACCCCGACTTGACAACCCTGTGTCCTGGGATTCTCCCTCCGACATTAGGCAAGAGACTCAGAATGACCCAACATTAGCTGGTTATCGGACAGGGCGGGCAAGGATCCAGGGGGGTTGGGGAAGGACAGAATAGAGTGGGAGGGGGGTTTCTATATCGTTACACTGAGGGAATGGGTACCGGTAAGCAACAGGGTCCCCACAAACAGCTAGTTGTACCCCAGAAATACAGACAGGAGCTATTGCGGCTGGCTCACGACATTCCCTTGGCCGGACATTTAGGGATAGCTAAGACCTGGAGTCAGTTGTCTCATGCGTTCTTCTGGCCCAGGTTACATGCTGAGGTGTGAGAATACTGCCGGACCTGTGAGACTTGTCAGAAAGTAGGGAAGACAGGGGATCACCCAAAAGCCTCGCTGCAACCCCTGCCGATCATTAGAGAACCCTTTAGCCACATAGTGGTTGATTATATAGGCCCACTGGCCCGCCCAAGTGCCACTGGGAAGAAGTATATTCTTACGGTGGTGGATTACGCCACCCGCTACCCAGAGGCCATTCCCTTATCCAATATCCAGGCTGACACAGTAGCAGATGCCTTACTGCGGGTATTCATTAGGGTAGGGTTTCCCCAGGAGATATTGTCCGATCAGGGTACCCAGTTCACAGCCGAGCTGACGCAGCAGCTCTGGCATCTCTGTGGGATTAAACCCCTCCAGGACGCCCCCTACCACCCTCAGACTAACGGGCTGTGTGAGAGATTTAACGGGACCCTGAAGCAGCTGCTTCGGGCCTTCGTGCAGAGTAGGAAGGATTGGGAGAAATATCTTCCCCATCTACTGTTCGCCTATAGAGAGGTACCCCAAGAGTCCAAAGGGTTTTCCCCATTTGAGCTGTTGTATGGGCGAAGGGTTAGGGGGCCTTTAGACTTAGTGAGGGCCCAGCGGGAGGGGGTAGAGGATCCAGAAGGCCTCCTCATCCTTAGTTATGTCTTGGAACTCAGGGAGTGCCTGCGGGAACTTACCAATCTAGTCCATGAGAATATGCAATCAGCCCAGAGTCAGCAGAAGGTTTGGTATGATTGGTCTGCGCGGAATCGCACCTTTTATATCCGACAGAAAGTCCTGGTACTAAAACCCCTGAAGCAAAATAAATTAAAGGCCTCCTGGCAGGGCCCCTATCAGGTGGTAAAACAGCTGTGCGATACCACCTACGTGGTTGCCAGCTGTGCAGACACAAACATTAAGAGGACGTTCCACATTAATATGATGAAGGCCTATCATGAGAGGACTGAGGCCGTAGCCGCCATATGCGCTCCTGCCACCGGGGACTCTGAATATCTACCGATGCTGGAGCTTCCCGAAATCAGTAACTGTTCCAGGGGTGTGAAAGATATACGGCTAGGAGATAGATTAGGATCCCAAGAATGAGAACAGGCCAGAGAAATACTCCAGGACCGGCAGAAGATGTTCTCGGCACTCCCTGAGTACACTCACATAGTTGTGCACAAGGTAGAGACCCCCGGGCAGAAGCCCCTGAGACAACCAGCCTATAGGATTCCCGGAGCAGTGCAAGAAGGGATGAAAGCGGAGATTAGGGAGATGCTCAAGTTAGGGGTGATCGAACCATCGGCAAGCCCCTGGGCTTCCCCTGTAGTATTAGTCCCAAAACGGGATGGCACGACCCGATTTTGTGTGGACTATAGGCGACTGAATGACTGTACTGTGACAGATGCCTACCCTATGTCCCGAGTGGACGAATTGCTGGACAAAATAGCTCAGGGACATTATCTGACGACTATTGACTTATGTAAGGGCTACTGGCAGATTCCCGTGGAAGCAATTCCAAAGTCGGCCTTCATCCCCCCGTTCGGCCTTTACCAGTTTCGGGTAATGTCATTCGGGATGAAGAATGCTCCGGCTACCTTCCAGCGGATGATAGATGAACTCCTCGATGGTCTGCAAGATTTTGCATGCGCATATCTTGATGACATCGCAATCTATAGCCAGACATGGGAGGAACATCTTAGACACCTGGGAATAGTGCTAGATAGGATCCGAGCCGCTAACCTGACCCTGAAGCCAGACAAATGTAATATTGGGCTGTCTGAAGTGCAATATCTGGGACATAGAGTGGGGTGTGGGAAGCAGAGGCCAGAACCTGCAAAAATTGAGGCCGTCCTAAACTGGCCAGTTCCAAGAACCAAGACCCAGGTACTTGCATTTTTAGGGACAGCAGGGTACTACAGGAAGTTTGTACCCCACTATAGTGACATAGCCAAACCCCTGACGGACCTGACCAAAAAGACTCTCCCTAGACAGGTCCTGTGGTCCCCGGAATGCGAGACAGCGTTTCATCAGTTAAAAACTGCCCTAACGCAAGCTCCCATACTGGCGGCACCCGATCCTAACAAACGCTTTGTCATTCATACTGATGCCTCCATGTTTGGACTGGGAGCCATACTAAATCAAGTTGGCGATGACGGGAAAGAGCACGCGGTGGCGTATCTCAGCCACAAGTTGTTACCCCGTGAAGTTGGATATGCTGCCATGGAAAAAGAGTGTTTGGCCTTAGTCTGGGCTTTAAAGAAATTGCAGCCCTATGTGTATGGACGCTCTTTTACCGTCATGACGGACCACAATCCTTTGATATGGCTTAACCGGGTGGCGGGAGAGAACAGCCGATTACTAAGGTGGAGCCTGGCTTTGCAACCGTACAATTTCACCATACAATATCAGCCAGGGCCTCAAAACAGGAATGCGGATGGGTTATCCTGGCAGATGGACCTGGAACCTTAAGACTACTTTTCCAACATCCTCAAGTTGACCCGTTCAGGGTCCCACTGTGGCTGTTGGACTGTTTCCCAGGGGGGAGTATTGTCATGAAGCTTGGAATAGTGGCTGATTCATAATGCTGGGACAAATACTGTTAGGAGACACTGATGTCAATTCCAGCCACGTGTCTGTTGCCTGCTAGAATGTGTATTGTAAATACGTCTACTATGGGATCTAAGAGTCATTAGATCCCCATTGTTGTTTGTGTTAATTAACTCTGCTATTGTGTGAAGAAGAGTCTATGTTGATTGTGTTTTCTGAGCTACAAGACGGCCAGTCTGGCCTAAAGGTCATGTCTGAGTCATCTAGGCTGTCTAAAGGGATTAGTTAATTAGCCCATGTTAATTAGGTTTCTGGTCACAGGTGTAGGTTCAGAGTATAATGAGCTGGAGGTATGCACCTCCACTTGTAGTGTATAAAAGAGCCTGTATTTTGCAATAAAAGAGATCCCTGGTTGAACTTACATACAGCCTGCCTGGTGTTTGTTCTGAGCTATCACAACTAGGTTAGAACGACACATAGCTGTAGTTCTAATCCCGGAGCATTGGATGACTGAACCATCAGATGGTGCGATCTGCAATCTGATTCTATAGCAGCAGAGGAGTGTCGGGAGAGTGGAACCGAGCGAGCAAAGGGGCTCGTTACAGAATCAAATACCATCAAAAGAAAGCTCTATTTGTGGGAAAAAAAGGAAGCAAAAAGGACGCAAATTTCGTTTGGATACAACATTGCATGATCACGCAATTACCAGTTAAAGCAGTGCAGTGCTAAATTGTAAGAAGTGGTCTGGCCTAATCTTCCGAGGCTGAAGTGGTTAAGCAGGAATATAGCCACCCAGGTTTAGTTTTAGTTCCTTTATAGTTGTTGCCTATTGGAATGCACTGGCTAATGCCAATATTTAATATCTTAAATGCAATCCTCAGTTTGATTTTAGACTTTGAGTCCATTTCATGTCGTGCAGTATGGAGTGTAGTTTAGTAAAGTTGGCTCTTTTGAAATTTGGTGTTCCTATACTACCCTTGTTTCTGCTTTTCCTATGATTTATGTTAAACATAATTATTCTGTGATAACTATTTCCCAAGTTATTCCTTTCTTCCACATCTGCAACCAGATCTGTGGTGTTAATAATTAATAGATCTAGCAAAGCATTCTTTCTAGGTGAAGCTTCTACAAATTGACACATGAAGTTGTCTTGCAAGACATTTAGGAAATGGTGAGCTTTAGATGACTGAGCAGTTCCATCTGCCCAGTCTATATCTGGATAATTGAAATCCCCCATGATAATAGAATTGCCCTCCCTCACTGCTATTTCTATCTGTAAGAAGAGATCAGTCTTTGCTTCATCCTTTAGGTTAGGGGACCAATAACATACACCCATGATTAATTTCTCTCTTTGTTCTCCCCTTTGCTCCAGCCACAATTATTCCACCTTTTCCCTTGCCTTGTTAGCAATGTCATCCCTTGTATTAACTAGCAAATCATTCTTGACATACAGGTACGCCCCACCCCTTCTTCTACCTTCCTTGTCCCTCCAATACACGGAGTACCCCTGGACAGTACCAAGCCAGTCTAGTGAGCTGTCCAACCAGGTTTCTAATGCTCCCATGGAGTCAAAATTGTCCTCATGTATCAGCAGTTCCAGTTCTTCCATTTTATTAACCAAACTTCTCGCATTTGAGAACGTTTTTTAATTTTGTACAGGTGCATGTGTCAGGAACCATGAGACAGACTGAGACAAAAGTGTAGTAAAATCACACTGTTTATTAATAATAAAGTTAAAAGGTAAATAGAGCAAACATAGTCAAAACATAGCCAGAGTTCGGAAACTGGAACAGATAGACAAGCCAGGACATCAGGGAGCCAGGAATCAGCGTACTTCAGAACAGGCCAGATCAGGAAACCGGAGAATCAGCGTACTGGAACAGCAAGCAGGATCAGGAACCAGAAGGGATGTCAGCCAAGCAAGTCTTTATCGGGAACACAGGAGAGCATCTATTGATATGTCTGACCAAGACAAAGGCAGAGATGATCTGGACTGAACGGCTTAAGTAACCAGCAGGACTGACGAACAGGATATCATCACCAGGTGAGTCACTATGGAAAGATTGGAGCTGGCAATTAACCAACAGCTGAACGGCCTGCTCAGAGAAGGAAGGGCTAAGCTCAGCCCTGACAGCATGTTATGTTCTCCTTGTTTGTTCTGAGGGTTCAAAAGGATTTTGTCAACATATGTGCCTTGGTTTTAGACACTCTAGTTACGCTATCAATGTTGTCCCTGTTAGCACCTTCTGACATTTGTTCACTACCAGCTATAGCTTTCTCTGTCCCCCCCCCACCACCACCTTATTTAAAATGTCCCCTAACCTTTGGACCATCATCTCTCCTAACAGCACTGCACCCATTTAGATGCACTCTGTCCCTGCTATATTCAATCCAGTTCTCCACAAACCCAAAACCCTCCTTCTTTGACCAGCTTCCCAGCCACTTGTTAAGTTCACTAAGCTACTGCTGCCTCTCTGGTGTAGCTCAAGGTACAGGCAGGATGTCTCAGAATGCCGACTTGAAGGCCCTTTTCTTTATTATTGCACCTAAGTCCCTGAAATTTTTTTTTAAGGTGCTTCATCTTCTTCTAACTTTGTCATTGGTACCAATATGTACTATGACAACTGGGTCCTCAGTGGTCAGCCAAGGAAACTTAATGCAGGAGATGAAAGGCACATCATGCGTGCTTCCCCTGGATGTCCAGCAGTGCCATCAGCACAGAACTGGTGGAAACCAGTGGGATCCAGGTACATCCATCTGCTGTCCAGAGAAGTCTGGCCAGAAGTAGTCTTCATTGAAGAATTGTGGCAAAAGGCCCTTAAAAGAAAAAGTGACTCAACTATGCACAAAAACATAGGAACTGGGATGCAGAAAAATGGCAGCATGTACTCTGGACTGATGATTCAAAATTTGAAATATTTGGCTGTAGCAGGAGGCTGTTTGTTCACCAAGGGCTGGAGGGTGATACAATAATGAGTGTCTGCAGGCAACAGTGAAGCACGGTGAAGGTTCCTTGCAAATTTGGGGCTACATTTCTGCAAATGGAGTTGAAGATTTGGTCAGGATCAATAGTGTCCTCAATGCTGAGAAATACAGGAAGATAATTACCCATCATGCCATTATCACCATAGAAGCGTGTGATTGGCTGCAAATGTATTCTGCAGTAGGACATGACTCCACACGTGCCAATGTCATTAAGATCTTCAGTGTACAGAAAAACCTGTCCTGGAAGTAATCGTTTGGGCCCCTCAGAGCCCTGATCTCAACATCTTCAAGTCTGTCTGGGATTACATGATGAGACAGAAGTATTTGAGGCAGCCTACATCCACAGAAGGTCTGTGCTTAGTTCTCCAAGATGTTTGGAAAAACATACCTGCCAAGTTCCTTCATAAACTGTGTGCAAAAGTACCTAAAAGTACCTAAAAGAATTGATGTTGTTTTGAAGGCAAAGTTTTTCACACAATCAAACATTGATTTGATTTCTATTTCTGTTCTGGTTATTTACTTTCCGTTTTGTTAATTGATAAAAAAATAAAATAAAAATAAACTGCTTACACTTATATTTCTGAAAGCATTCTTAATTTACAGCATTTTTTCACACCTGCCTAAAACTTTTGCACAGTAGTGTATGTATTGCAATTTTAGTAAGTTTAGTAAAGCACATTAAGCACATTAAACTACTCAAGCACATTTTAGTAGTTTAGTAAAACACATTAATATTATTACCAGTGCTCCATTTTTTGGGGGGTCGGCAAACAAACTGGTTAGGGCGGCTCCATGATTTAACTGAAAGCCAAGGCCCTTAGCCTTAGCAGTGCACTGTGGGGTTTCTTTTCACTTACTATTTAAATTTACTTATATATACAGTCAATAAGGACCCATTGCAGTGGATTTTGAGAACCTTTACTAAAGTGTAAAAATGGATTACAAATACAACAGTTGTGAGGTGTTTTTTAAATAGCCCCATGCAATTGGCCAAACATTTTAGCACATATGACAATATTAGTCCCAAATAATGGTAGTTCTGAATCCACCTCCCATGCCACCTGGTACCGAGTCAGTCAGTGAAGATGAACCCATGCACTTGGGCTTCACGCGTCTCTCTGTGGATGAGAGAGCCTTTAGGAGGAGGGAGAGATTGTGCCTTTATTGTGGCTAGGCAGGTCAACTTTTGAAGTTTTGTCCTACCCGTCCTGGAAACACCCGAACCTTGAGGTCCTGTCATGGACAGACCTTAGGTGGTGTTGTGTCGTCCCCAGTTATCCAGAAGGATAAGCCCCTGGTTTCGGTCACCCTTTCTTGGGCTGAGTCGTCTATCGAGATACAGGCTCTAATCGACTCTGGGGCTGCAGGCCTGTTCATTGATGCTGCCTTTGTATCAAAGCACTCGATTTCACTGTAGCTGCGTGACACTCCACTTGCCATTGAGGCTCTTGACGGGAGACCTCTACTGCCTGCCCATGTGACTCATGAGACAGTTACGTTGCCCATGGCCGTAGGGGCTCTTCAACATGAGATAATCCAATTCCAAGTGATTTCCTCTCCTAAGTTTCTGCTGGTTATTGGTTATCTTTGGTTACAGAGGCACAACCCCTCTTTTGATTGGCTCTATGCTGAGGTTCTCTCCTGGTCACCACAATGCAGTGAAACATGCTTCTGGAAGGTAGCCAAGGTCCTGTGTACCTCTTCACTCTCCTCCCTGCCAGACGAGTACTGTGTTTTTGACAAAGGTCAAGCCGGTAGTTTGCCTCCACACCGGCCATATGATTGCGCAATTGACCTTTAACCTGGTGCCACTCCCCCTCGTGGTTGGGTTTACACTTTGTCGGTCTTGGAGGATAAAGCCATGGAGGAGTATGTTGCAGATGCACTTTCTCGAGGTTTCATCCGCAAATCCTCGTCTCCTGCTGGTGCTGGTTTCTTCTTTGTGAAGAAGAAGAGCGGTGAACTGAGACCTTGCATTGATTATAGGGGTCTCAATCATTTCACGATTAAGAATGCCTACCCGATCCCGTTGATTACAGAGTTATTTGACCGCCTCAAGGGAGCAACGGTTTTCACTAAGCTTGATCTGAGAGGGGCTTACAATCTCATGAGGATTAAGGAGAGCGATGAGTGGAAAACTGTGTTTAACACCAATGAAGTAAGGACAAAGGCTAAATTGGCCTAACGGGGATAGGGGAAAAAAGAGACAAATTCCCTTTTCCCCTGGGACTTTTAAGGTGCTTCTTAACTTAATGATTGAACAATAATTTCCGTACCAGTTATAAAATTATTATTTTTATTTAATAAAGATTAAAAATATCTATGTCTCACACAGAAAGAAAGAGACATAAAAAAGCGCTTAAACATAAATAATTGGAACATAAAGTCATTAACATTATACAATGCTACATAAAGCAGCTACTTATAGGTGCCATAACAATCTGCCACTTGCTCGACATGTTTCGCTCAAATGTGAGCTTCTTCAGGAGTATTTAAAGGCAAATGATTGTGGTGGACTCAAGCTGCAGTGCAACCCTGTAGCATAAGTGCCCGCATAGAATAGAGCTGGTGCCAACTTTAAAAGTAGGGGATTCTCATGGGGGAGGGGACCTCAATGTCAAAAAGGTGACCACAGGAGTATAATAAAGTACTTGAACAGGCCCTTAAATAGAACCAATTGCTAAACCTGATCGGGACCATAAAGGTCTCCCAGCCAGTGCAGATTATAAAGATGGAGATGGACAACGAAATCTGAAGGGCTAATCCCTGGTGCAGGCACAGTATAACTGTCCTAAGGGAGCGGTTCCCTTCACAGCAGTTTTTTAAAAAGGCATCCAACGACACATGGGCTTGAGGGGGCTTGAAGCGTCCTCCGTGGCTGAGCACCGATATCGGATGCCTTTTTAAAAAACTGCTGTGAAGGGAACCGCTCCCTTAGGACAGTTATACTGTGCCTGCACCAGGGATTAGCCCTTCAGATTTCGTTGTCCATCTCCATCTTTATAATCTGCACTGGCTGGGAGACCTTTATGGTCCCGATCAGGTTTAGCAATTGGTTCTATTTAAGGGCCTGTTCAAGTACTTTATTATACTCCTGTGGTCACCTTTTTGACATTGAGGTCCCCTCCCCCATGAGAATCCCCTACTTTTAAAGTTGGCACCAGCTCTATTCTATGCGGGCACTTATGCTACAGGGTTGCACTGCAGCTTGAGTCCACCACAATCATTTGCCTTTAAATACTCCTGAAGAAGCTCACATTTGAGCGAAACATGTCGAGCAAGTGGCAGATTGTTATGGCACCTATAAGTAGCTGCTTTATGTAGCATTGTATAATGTTAATGACTTTATGTTCCAATTATTTATGTTTAAGCGCTTTTTTATGTCTCTTTCTTTCTGTGTGAGACATAGATATTTTTAATCTTTATTAAATAAAAATAATAATTTTATAACTGGTACGGAAATTATTGTTCAATCATTAAGTTAAGAAGCACCTTAAAAGTCCCAGGGGAAAAGGGAATTTGTCTCTTTTTTCCCCTATCCCCGTTAGGCCAATTTAGCCTTTGTCCTTACTTCACAGATAATTATGGGATGTGGTGCTGTCAGTTGACTATTTTTGTCCTTCCCAAATTCTGTGTTTAACACCAGAACAGGCCATTATGAGTACCTCGTAATGCCTTTTGGCCTTTGTAACGCCCCAGCAGTTTTCCAGGAATTTATTAACAATGTTCTCCAAGATTTGTTGCAGTTATGTGTGGTGGTTTATCTTGATGATATCCTCATATTTTCCAAGTCCCTGGAGAGCCACCACACAGATATCTGTCGTGTGCTTCAGAAATTAGGAGAGAACAATCTCTATTGTAAACTGGAGAAGTGTGAGTTCCATCAGGAACAGGTTAAATTCCTGGGATATGTCATTTCTACTGCTGGTTTTTTGATGGACCCAGAGAAACTTTAGGCAGTCCTACAGTGGCCTCGACCCGTGGGGTTACGTCCTCTGCAGCATTTCCTGGGTTTTGGCAAAAAATATATAGTAGTGAATCCGCGCAACGAGAATGAGTAGATAAATAGAAGTGAAGTATGGACTGCTGCCTCCACAGACGCAATCTCCACCAAAGTGGAGAAAACTAAAAGTGAATAAGGGGTTAATATGTGGGTGTGGCGCTGTCCTTATTAACGTGTCCCAAATTAAATGTAAAAAATTCAATTTCTAAGGTGATGTACATGAACTATTGCCATATGAAAAGTGATCCACTGTAGGAAGAAAGGGGGGGGAGGGGGGGAGTGGGAAGGGGGGGGAGAAAGGAAGGGAAGAGGAGGGAAAAATGGGTATATTGAAGTGTCTTGTGCTACTTGCAACAATATCCTCTGACATCCTCTGACATCAGACATCCTCTGACGAAACGCGTAGGGCGTGGCCTAAACCTGACGCCTTGCATCATCTCTCAGCGAATACAGTTTTTGTACCTGACGCTTTCTCTGATGACATTTGGTTGCCTGTTTTAAACTACTAATATGTGAGTACCATTCTGTCATCTGCCTCAAATAAAAAGTGACTGTATAAATATCACTAAAGACGCACTGAGCACAAGTCACGTGTTATTTCAATAAGTTAATTATATGTGTTTGATACTTTATTGTTGCAAGTAGCACAAGTCACTTCAATATACCCATTTTTCCCTCCTCTTCCCTTCCTTTCTCCCCGGGCAGAGTTTGCTCACAACAGTGCCTTGAATTCTGCTTTCCAATTGTCTCCGTTTATGGCGAATTATGGTTTCCAACCTTCCATGTTGCCTGACTCATTTGTTCCGCAGAGTATTCCTGCGATAGAGGAGCATCTCCGTGGTCTTCGTTCCACTTGGGCACAAGTCCAGGAGGCTTTGCGTCATGCGTCATGCTAATGATAGGTACAGACTCCATGCAGACTGCAGACGCCTGCCTGCGCCTTCATATCAGATTGGGGACAGGGTCTGGCTGTCATCTCGCAACCTCCAACTTCGTGTTCCCTCACTGTAGTTTGCACCTTGGTTTATTGGGCCTTTCTGTATCCTTCGCAGGATTAACCCAGTGGCTTACGCGTTGGACCTTCCACCTTGTATGCGCATCTCTAATGTGTTTCATGCCTCCTTATTGAAACGGTTGGTCTGCAACCGCTTTACCACCTCGGTGCCATGTCCTCACCTTATACAGGTTGAGAACCATGAGAAGTATGAGGTACAATCCATTGTTGACTCCTGTAGGTTCCATGGGCGCATACAGTACCTGGTGCATTGGAAGGGGTACAGTCCAGAGGAACGCTCCTGGGTCTCATCCTCGGACGTACATGCCCCTGCCCTCCTCCATGATTTCCATAGACATTTTCCCCTCAAGCCCGGTGGTCCTCTGAGGGGGAGAGGTCATTAAGGAGGGGGTACTGTCAGGGCTGGCTCAGCCCTTCCTTCTCTGAGCTGGCCGCTCAACTGTCGGCTAATTGCCAGCTCTGTTCTCTCTCCGCAGTTAACCAGCTGTTGTGGATCTGCTCATCAGTACCGCCTACTTAAAGACATCCAGCTCACTTCTTTCCTGCCTTCACCTTGGTCACATCACAAGAAACCATCTCCTGCATTCCTGTATAAAGACTGGCTTGCTGACATCCCTTCTGGCTCCTTATCCTGCTTGCTGTTCCTCCACTTGGATCCCTGACTTCTGGCATGGCTGATTACCCGATCTGGTTACTGAACTCTGGCTTGGCTGACTACCCGATCCGGTTACTGGACTCTGGCTATGCTTTGACTACACTTACTCCATTTACCTTTTTATTTTTATTAATAAACAAGCATGATTTAACTGTACTTCTGTCTCGGTCTGGTTCATGGTTTCCGACACTATTAAAGGGCCCCTACTACTGCTGGCAGAACATTCAGCCTCACTGACTTCTCTATATATCTAGCAAAGACTTAGGGTGACTTCCCCTCTACCAGTATAGAACTACTAATCCTTCCTCCATAACTGCATCATATACGGTCTAGGCTTGGCAGTTCCATGTATGCAAATGTGGCCATATGGAACTTGAGTGCATTAGTATCAGGCCTTCTTTCCACAGTCAGTTCTGCATCTCTAAGTGACACTCTTTCAGTCTATGCTGCTCCCACCCTGCAGTTCATTGTTATTTGTATAAATCTGCCTATTCTTCTAATATTAGGCTGGGTGTTGCTGCAAGCTAATTGTTTTCTATTGTCAACTTGAACTACTCTGAAGTAATCAATACAATAGTGTTGACTGGAATGCATGTTTATTGCCTTTATATTGCATTGGGTATTGCTTGTGGCATTGTTTGGAAAATGTATGACTGAACCTAAAGTGTCAGAAGGGTAGAGGTGTTTGTAAGGTCAGGGCAGTTTCAGAGAACAAGCATCACTCAGCGGCCCTTACAGGGGTAGTGCTACATTCCGTTGTTACTGTACAAGCTGTTTGTTTCCACCTATTTGCTTGCTAGGCAGCCCACATGACCAAAGTGTTATACATTTGGGCATATACACAGTGGTGACTGACATGCCCCTCCCTCCTCCTCTGCCTAAACCATGTTAATGCACCTAAGAAATAAACTTTTTTTTTTTTTCTTTTTTTAGTCATAACCAGCACAGGGCCAGTCAGTACTGTGCAGATAAGGAATCATACTGCATAAGTTCTCTTGTGCCAGTCTGTGGCCTGTTGATAACAAGGCCATGCAGCAGAAGGTGAGCAGTGACCATGGTCCGTGACAGTTCTATGGGTGAGATAGGATGAGGAGGATGAAGACGGCTTGGTCATCCACTCGACCAAGTCTTCCGCATGTTGCGGCTCAACACGGCCAGCTGCTGAAAAAAAGGCCAAGCGTGTCCCACGGCCACGTGCTGATGAGGATGCACCATGTCCACAACCAGCACTGTTGCCTCTAGACACAGAGCCTGCTTGCCCTCTTTCATTGGCTTGTGACTGTCTGCCTCTCCTTGTTGGCCTTCCAGACATACTAATGGCCTGCAGTGAGATGTAGCTGCACTAAGCTGGGATATATATATATATATAGATATATATATCTACAGTATATATATATATATATATATATATATATATATATATATATATATATACTGATACTGCAGCTAGCAAAATCAACTGCCTGCCTGTAGTATTATTAGTATGAGAACACCACCAATCTTCTACAGGTAGCTTTAGCTGAAGACTGTGCAGAGGTCGCACTACACTAACTTTTAGCTTTAGCTGAAGACTGTGCAGAGGTCGCACTACACTAACTTGTAGCTTTAGCTGAACACTGTGTAGCTGCCTGCGGTAGTGATAGGATCAGGAAAACACCACCAACCTTCTACAGGTAGCTTTAGTTGAACACTGTACAGAGGTCGCAATACACTAACGTGTAAATAATGTAGCTGCCTGCAGTAGTGATAAGATCAGGAAAACACCACCAACCTTCTACAGGTAGCTTTAGCTGAACACTGTGCAGAGGTCGCACTACACTAATGTGTAAATAATGTAGCTGCCTGCGGTAGTGATAGGATCATGAAAACACAACCAACCTTCTACAGGTAGCTTTAGCAGAACACTGTGCAGAGGTCGCACTACACTAACGTGTAAATAATGTAGCTGCTTGCGGTAGTGATAGGATCAGGAAAACACCACCAACCTTCTACAGGTAGCTTTAGCTTAACACTGTGCAGAGGTCGCACTACACTAACTTGTAGCTCTAGCTGAACACTGTGCAGAGGACGCACTACACTAACGTTTAAATAATGTAGCTGCCTGTGGTAGTGATAGGATCAGGAAAACACCACCAACCTTCTACAGGTAGCTTTAGCTGAACACTGTGCAGAGGTCACACTACACTAACGTTTAAATAATGTAGCTGTCTGCGGTAGTGATAGGATCAGGAAAACACCACCGACCTTCTACAGGTAGCTTTAGTTGAACACTGTACAGAGGTCGCAATACACTAACGTGTAAATAATGTAGCTGCCTGTGGTAGTGATAGCATCAGGAAAACACCACCAACCTTCTACAGGTAGCTTTAGCTGAACACTGTGCAGAGGTCGCACTACACTAACTTGTAGCTTTAGCTGAACACTGTGCAGAGGACGCACTACACTAATGTTTAAATAATGTAGCTGCCTGCGGTAGTGATAGGATCAGGAAAACACCACCAACCTTCTACAGGTAGCTTTAGCTGAACACTGTGCAGAGGTCGCATTACACTAACTTGTAGCTTTAGCTGGACACTGTGCAGAGGTCACAGTACACTAACTTGTAGCTTTAGCTGAACACTGTGCAGAGGTCGCACTACACTAAAAAATAATGTAGCTTCCTGCGGTAGTGATAGGATCAGGAAAACACCACCAATCTTCTACAGGTAGCTTTAGGTGCACACTGTGCAGAGGACGCACTACACTAACTGTAGATACTGTAGCTAATAGGACTAATAGGATCAGAAGAACACCAGCAATTTTCTTCAAATACTGTAACAACACCTGCCTGCCTGTCAGTAGGAAGATAATAACAGGAACGGATCTAGCTAAACTGAATACAGTGTATATATATATATATATATATATATATATATATATATATATATATATATATATAAAAATATATATATATATATATATATATATATATATATATATATATATATATATATATATATATATATATATATATATATATACACACAACACCTTGGATACATATATATACACAATACACTGTAAGTGCAGCTAACTGACTGACTGTCCTGCCTAATCTATCTAACTTAAATCAAATGACACTGTCTCTCTGTCTCTGTCTCTCAACACCGGAACACACTACACAGGGCCGACGTGCAGGCGGCCCTATATAGTGTGGGGCGTGTACTAAACCCCCTGAGCCATAGTTGGCCAAAGCCACCCTAGCTTTGGCCAATTACAGCTCTCTGTACAGACGGCGCTGTGATTGTCCAAGCATGTGGGTCATAGAGCATGCTTGGCCAATCATCAGCCAGCAATGCACTGCTATGCCGCAGTGAATTATGGACCGTGACGCGCCACTCGAATTTGGCGTGAACGGCCCATATCGTTCGCAATTCGGCAAACGATCGAACAGACAATGTTCGAGTTGAACATTGGTTTGACTCGAACATGAAGCTCATCCCTACTGCCCATGAAGTTTGATATTTGCATAACTCCTCCTAAAGGCCACCCACTGCTTATATGTGACTGATGGTTCTTGAGAGGAATACTGGTGCATGGTGCTGTGATGTATTCAGGAAGCGATGTACAACACCCTATTGACTACTTCCACTAGCAATGATCTGCCTGTATTGCATAAAGAAGCACAGAGACCAAGTCAGGACAACACTGGGTCCAAAATAAGGTATGTACTGAAACAGAAGGGGTTTTTCTTGTTTTTTTTTAAAGTTCATTAGCATGGTTGATAAAAGGGATAGTTGGGTAAAATATAAACAAATTCAACTTCAATTAAATTGTATTAACAAGACATAAAAAGTTAGAAGCACTGATTTTGTAGCATTCATTAATTTTGGTTTACCATTCTCGGTACTTATGTCATAGAATTGCACAATTGTCAGTGCTATTTTTATGTTAGGAAAGTATCTTTAACATCAGAAATGTGTCAAAAGTTTCTACCTATTATAAAAAGGAAAAGTTACTTTCCTACAATTCTGAAAATATTCCATTGGTAATAATAGAAGTAAGTAAAAAAATAAAAATAAATTAGCATGATGTCGAAACACATTGCCACCAATGTCTTACAAGTTTACACCTGATTAAACTGTTCTTTTTCTCCCTGCAGGGCTTTAGCCCAGCAAGAAAAGATCTAACAATCCAAAGCACACGTACAATGTGACAGTGCCTTGGCTTACCAACTGATTCAAAAAGACAGGAAAGATTAGAGGGGGGAATTGTCTTTTGAATTTATTGGCGGTATGTGCAAGCTTGAATTCTTTGTCTCCTTTGAGTTATTCTTAGCGCTTCCATTGTTCAATGCGGAATCAGAAAAGGACTTGTGATGAATATGTATTCAGACATTTCCCTACCTGACATTACAACTAACCAGTCGAATCACAGTTAGCATGCAAATGTTGATTTATGACTGCTGTCACCAAGGTATCAAGCAAAAGTCTCCAGTGAGAATGCACACTAACCTTTGCTCATACTGCCGATTCTGATTTTTGTTTTTCTCTTGCTTAGTGAAATGAGATCTATGTCAAAAGCATTTATCTGCCCTCTGAACACACTAAACACTGCCTGTCTAAACAGCTTATATCTCTCTCCAGAAGATCCTCTGCCCTATGGCAGAAGATCCACTGACCTCTTTTCATTGGTATTCTGCAAATTTTGCAATCATGCAAGCATCTGCTGCTTTGACCGCACTGTGCAGGTGTAAACTGACCAGTTGAAAATGAGATAAGACAACTGTAGTTAATAGGCTGATACAATTAATTTTTTTCACTGCATACTGTGTTAAGTATTAAAATCATATTGGTTTGTCATTTTTCCAAGTTAAAGAGGAAAAGCAAATATGTATTTTTAGCAAATGTGCAGCTGCATTAAGTAAAAAAACTACAAAGAAATTAACTAGACAGAATTTATTAAAGCGTGGTTTCTGTACCTAAATAGATCCAATATTAACTGGAAGATATGTGGAAATAAAGTAGACTACAGTTTACTGATGTGTACTGAAACACATCATCTGCACAGTCATGTTCACTGTATATCACAGGCAGCCGTGAGTGAATGGGCTTGGGTTCTATTCATGATCATTCATATATTCATTCATCAAACTCATTGTAAATTCCAGAAATTGCAAAATTTAATCTAAATGTCTTTAGGGGGTGAATCTTTCAAATAAATTTTGGCCAATTTTAAAGCTGAAGGATCCTCAAACAAAGAGCATGTGAGCTGGGTATTGCCATGGGGGATATACAGTGCCTTAAAAAAGTATTCATACCCCTTGAAATTTTCCACATTTTGTCATGTTACAAACCAAAACATAAATGTATTTTACTGGGATTTTATGTGATAGACCAACACAAAGTGGCACATAATTGTGAAGTTGAAGGAAAATGATAAATGGGTTTCAAACTTTTTTACAAATAAATATAAGTGGGGCATGTATTTGTATTCAGCCATTCTGAGTCAATACTTTGTAGAACCACCTTTCACTGCAATTACAGCTGCAAGTCTTTTTGGGTATGTCTCTACCAGCTTGGCACATCTAGAGAGTGAAATTTTTGCCCATTCTTCTTTGAAAAATAGCTCAAGCTCTTTCAGATTGGATGGAAAGCGTCTGTGAACAGCAATTTTCAAGTCTTGCCACAGATTCTCAATTGGATTTAGGTCTGGACTTTGATTGGGCCATTCTAACACATGAATATCCTTTGATCTAAACCATTCCATTGTAGCTCTGGCTGTATGTTTAGGGTCGTTGTCCTGCTGGAAGGTGAACCTCCGCCTCAGTCTCAAGTCTTTTGCAGACTCTAAAAGGTTTTCTTCTAAGATTGCCCTGTATTTGGCTCCATCCATCTTCCCATCAACTCTGACCAGCTTCCCTGTCCCTGCTAAAGAAAAGCAAATGAAAAGAAAAGCTGCCACCACCATGTTTCATGATGGGGATGGTGTGTTCAGGGTGATGTGCAATGTTAGTTTTCCGCCACACATATCGTTTTGCATTTAGGCCAAAAAGTTCAATTTTGGTCTCATCTGACCTGAACACCTTCTTCCACATGTTGTCTGTGTCTCCAACGTGGCTTCTCGCAAACTGCAAATAGGAATTCTCATGGCATTCTTTCAACAATGGCTTTCTTATTACCACTCTTCAATAAAGGCCAGATTTTTGGAGTGCACAACTAATAGTTGTCCTGTGGACAGATTCTCCAACCTAAGCTGTGGATCTCTGCAGCTCTTCCAGAGTTATCATGAGCCTCTTGGCTGCTTTTCTGATTTTTGCTCTCCTTGCCTGACCTGTCAGTTTAGGTGCACGGCCATGTCTTGGTAGGTTTGCAGTTTTGCCATACTCTTTCCATTTTTGGATGATGGATTGAACAGTGCTCTGGGAGATGTTCAAAGCCTGGGATATATTTTTTACAACCTAACCCTGCTTTAAAACTTCTCCATAACTTAATCCCTGACCTGCCTGGTGTGTTCCTTGGCCTTCATGATGTTGTTTGTTCATTAAGGTTCTCTAACAAAGCTTTGAGGGCTTCACAGTACAGCTGTACTTATACTGAGTTTAAATTACACACAGGTGGACTCTATTTACTAATTAGGTGACTTCTAAAGGCAATAGGTTCCACTAGATTTTAGGTAGGGGTGTTAGAGTAAAGGGGGCTGAATACAAAGGCATGCCACACTTTTCAGATATTGATTTGTAAAAAATTTGGAAAACCATTTATCATTTTTTTCCACTTCACAATTATGTGCTACTTTGTGTTGGTCTATCACATAAAATCCCAATAAAATACATTTACATTTTTAGTTGTAACATGACAAAATGTGGAACATTTCAAGGGGTAAGAATACTTTTTCAAGGCATTGTATACAAATGCAAAAAAAAAGAAATACTGTCCAGAAGGAAAATGGAAAGTGGGTACACTGAAATTAATGTACTATTATCAGTGAGATGTCAGTGGTATTGCATTCTCACATTGCATAATTTTCATGTGTAATTTTTTTACATTGTTCCTTGGCTTACATACAGAATCAGCGCCCCAATCTGATTTCAACTTAAAAAATAAAAAAACCTTTTTAGGTAGTTTTTGCTGTAACATCAGATTTGTTTAACTACCAGTCATACCTCGTCATTTTAAAAATTGCACATTTTTGCAAAACAGTTTCATAGGATAGATTGAGATCTTTTTGTTCATTGCCACACTGTGTTGTCTGCAAAGTTTATTAAAGTGTCAACACAGTGTTGAAAAAACATTTCAAAACCACAGCCACAATTTCCAGAGAAGAGGCAGTTGTTATGCTGGAATAAAAATGACAGTGCCATATTTCACACACAATAGCTAGACATATAGCACAGTGGCTGGAGGGTATTTGTGAAGCTTGACTGGACTGCAATGTAAGATTGAGAGATGAGGCATTTTTTCTAAAATAAAGTGTTATTTCAGGGACAGGAGCCAGAAATATTGTACAGACTCAGAACACATCATGTAAAAGCTTATACTAGGCTGCTATGGAAAAGCTAGATACAAGGAAGGTTTTATTGTGAAACTAAAAATTTGAGTGTGTTATGTCAGAAGCAATAGCCTGAAATATTGCTCAGTCACTCTGCACATCTGCACATCATGTAAGTGGTTTTACTAGGCAGCAATGTAAAAGGGAGAGACAAGACTTTCTCCCTATCTCAACAGTGTTTTTCTTCTGTATCATGGTGCTTTTACATTTCCAATAAAAATATGGATGACTTTTTTCAGAGTGCAGCTGTCTGGGTTTCTGTGACTTTTCACAGATCCCAATTTAACTTTGGAGAACCAAAAAAAGTAGTTTTTGTTTTTAAAATTAAAAAATAAATAATATGCTATACACAACGTATCTTGTATTTCTACAATTTCTTCTAGACCTCTTTGTCCAAACCACATCGCTCATATAGCTTTGAAGGACAAAAAAAACAAATTAGAATGTATATTTTTACAATTAAAATAGAAGTAAATGCTACACAGAGTATTCATATGGTTTCTTGTAGGGCTTCTTTGGCTAAACAACATCCCCATTTAGCACTGGAGCCTCGGAAATATGAAAAGTTTATATTTTCTGACAAAAAATTAAATAATATGGAACACACAGTATACAATCCATAGTATTTTAACAATTTCTCATAGAGCTCATTCTTTAAATATAGCACTCATTTAGTATTGGGGGACAAAAAAATGAATTAAATGGTATATTTTCAGATTAAAAAGAAGTAATATACTACACAGAGCATTCTTAGCATTTTTTAAAATTTCCTGTAGTCCTCATGGGCTAAACCACATTGTAATTCAGCTTTGGGTCATCAAAACATGAAAAGTTTATATTTTTCAGATTAAATTAGAAGAAATTTCCTACACTTGGGACCCTGCCCCTATTCCTTTTTTTTCCCAGCAGCCCCTAACAACATCTTGCTGGTCCCTTATGTGTAAGGACACTATTCCTAATACAATCACAGCAGAACACGCCAACATGCAAAACGTCCATTAATCCTGAATGCAGGTGCCCTCATCTCCATCTTGTAAGATCACCACAAGCCTGATAGGTTCTTCCTCGGGTGATTCCCCCCAGAAGACATTAGGGATGAAAAACTTTTGCACCTAAGCAAGGGAGTTCTCCAACCAGAGTTCGCTGCCACCTCAGAGCACATCACCATGAATCTCATAAAGGAGATGCAGCGCAGGACAAAGGAACAACCAACGTAGCTCTCCCCACACACCAGTCACCAGGGCGGGACAACTAAAGCAAGGGAAATGTGTTGTGCTTGGCCAACAACATAAAAACACATAGACAAATGAGTAAAAAGGAAATATGTTGTAGGGATATATGCATGTAAAAAGTTGCCTACTGTGGCAAATAACCTGTGAAGGTATGGTTGTTATGATGTCTTATACAGGGTTGAAGGTTCCTAAGCATGTGGAATTCTGTATTTTTAAATGTGACTAGCACATGTAGATAAATTACCTAGTATCAATGTTGTAATTCATGGTAGCTTGCCCACCCCTTCCCACCTCCTGTCATAATGGGGAGTGCCTGAACCTTGCATAATCATGATGGCCCCAATTCGGGTGAAACAGTTGCACTGAAAGTTGCTGCAAGTATATATGTAGGTGCGAGTTTATACATATCAGCAGTTTTTTTGTTTTTTTAATGACAGTCCCTTAAAAGTGAACCTTTCAGTAGAAGAAATCTGTTCATAAAGGTGTCTGCACTCAAAAAAAGAATATATGTTCTGAAATCTGCTGATAAAGCTACATATATGGAAGAGTCCCCCGCTAAGCTCATTTTTTCCTCCTGCCAACCTCTATGTTGCTACCTTTTCTCTTTATTTGGCATGGACGCTTTTATGAATATGCTTATTTTACTGACAGGGTCACTTTAAGAAATGTAATGCATTTAAAAAAATGCCCTAATTAAATATGGCTCATCCTGCTTCAGAGCTGAAACAGATTTTTCATTGTATGACTCATTAGTTGACTAGTGGGCTACTTGACAGTGGCGCAGCCTAATAACTAATAATTTGGGAGAAAGTCTTAGACCGTTGCTTAGAATTGCCTTAAATCTTCTTAACAGCTGGGTTATTCTTACATATTTAAATAATCAGTAAAAATGATACTTAAAGCAATATATCAGGAAACATATGAAAAATGCACAGTTTTATTGTTTTTGTTGTGTGATGTCTTTGCGGTCACAGTTTACCACTGGGATCACAGTGATCACTGTTGTAGTTTGTCTAGAGATTGTAATTTTCATTAGACCATATTTTTATTTCATATGGACAGTATTGTGATGTATGCAGTACATTTAGTGTTATTGAGTTGCTTTTTACTTGCCTCTAGTCCTCCTAAAAAGAAAATCGATCCCTAAGCTTTCACTCCTTGGTTAATATGATCATACTGTGGATCATGTACCACAAAGGGATAATTGAATGTATGGGTTCATTAACTAAGCTATAAAGCAATCAGTTCAGAGGCTAGACAGCAAAGAAAATAGTATAGCGAGACGCGTTAGAGCTTGTAGAATTTTACTTACAAGTTTTAAAATGAAGAAAAGTTGTTCATGACATATTTGTTTTGAAAGAAGAGTGTTCTTTTAGATGGACTGTGTAGATTTTATTGCAGATTTTTACCAGTATTGCAAAAATAGATATTTTGGGCTTTTGGAAACCTAGAAAAAAAAAATACTGTTGTGAAATGTCCCTTTTTAAACAATCAAACAAGGATGACTTCTTAAAATCTGCTCAGCAATCAATTAATTCAACTTTTCAAGTTTTGGTTTAATTATCCCCATTTCTGTTATTTTACCTATGGATAAAGTGTCCAAAATACATTTTGCCATGTGTAAAACTCTTTAGGCTTGAAAGTGTATCAAGAATATAAATATAATATACTGCAGCTTACCAGTCTTTAGATGCGGTGGCTGCATTAAAGCGAAGTTCCACGGGAAAAAAAAAATTAAAAGTCAGCAGCTACAAATACTGCAGCTGCTGACTTTTAAAAAAAAAGTCCAGGGCGCCCACCATGTCCTCACCCGAAGCCGACCTGTCCCTCGGCTCCGGGTGCAGGCACCGGTGACTTCAGTAAGGGAATCAGGAAGTGAAGCCTTGCTGCTTTATAGCCTAGTTCCCTAATGCGTATGCGCGAGTCACGCTGCATGTCCTGACTGGTCCCTGTGGTCTTCTGGGACCTGTGTCTCTCCCAAAAGACAGCGGGGGGACGGAGGAGGGGCCGGACATGGCACGGATCTCCATCTCCTGTATTAGACAGGTATCTGCTCCCCCCTTAAAGGTGCCAAATGTGACACCGGAGGGGGAGAGAAACCGGATAAGCAGAAGTTCCATTTTTGGGTGGAACTCCGCTTTAATTTGTTTTTCAGGCTTATTTTCCTTTATTGTTAGGTGGTTGTACTGCCAGTAACACACCTTTTAAAGACTAATGTTGGTGGAGCACTGGACCTATCTTTGTAAACAGGGGAACCAAGCAAAAGTTACTGTAGTAGTGATGCAAAAAAAAATCATCAAAAAGTGGGAGCATCAATAATGTTTAATAGGTCCAGTTTATTTTTTTTTGCCAAAAGTGAGAGCCACATAAATTAAATGCGTTTCAGGTGCTCACCAATCCCATTTGATCAGTGCTTGCAGTTACACAATGAAAGACTATTCGACACACTGAACAAGGATAAAATGGTTTAAAAGAATCGATATATGTGTAAAAAGACTCATTCAGTGCACTGGTCAGACAGTCTTCCTACACCAGTACCTTCTTTCCAGTCCAGTGTTTTTTATACTACAACTCAGTGGCTACTCTTGTGACTCAACCAGACCTATTAAACATAGTTGTCACTCTCACTTTATGATCATCTTTTTCAGCAACATACTTTCTGTCCTTGGATGATAACACTCACTAACTGAACAGATACAGTATAACAAAATGCTTTCAATGGAAATTTTAGCAGTGTACTGCCAGAGAAGCATGTTCAATTTTTGTTCATGTACTTGGTATGTTCCCCTGTTTAGGCCCTCCTGTCCTGAAGTCCACTTCTCCTCCTCTCCCTCTTTCAGCTGCTACAGGAAAAAAGAAGATCTGTTCCAGTAAAGGCCGCCCCTGCTGACCATCCTGTAGAGGTTACTCTTCCTACTGCTGCCTAATATCCCCTGTGTGCTCCCCTGTCCAAACCCCCCACATCCCTTTTAAGGATGGAGAGTGGAGGAAGGGTCTGGTAAAAGATGGCATTTACTGGTAGACATGTGCATTCATTATTGTTCAAATGCATTTTGGTCTGAATTTCTGAGAATTTTGTGTTTGTGTCAACAAACTAATAACGAACGCGCAGAATGCGAAATCCGAAAGATCCGAAATTTAAAAAATGCTTTATTTTCATATCCTATATATTTTCATATCCTATATATTTTCATATCGTTGCGACAACAGTTTGATATAGATAGATAGAAGATTCGACATGACTGAAGACAATAGCGATCTGTGTCTATCGAACCTGCGGTCGAATGTGCCTAACCTAGTAATTATAATTATAACTAATGAAACAACATTAGAATTCTAATATAGCTTCTTAGAACATCCGACAGACACCATAAGCCTTCAATTGACAGATTCAACCTTAATTAATTAGGATTTTCATACAAATGCATTTTTTAACTAAACAAAATAAATAAAAACTAATTTCGGGAGTAACTAAATAAATGTATTTTTCGGACGAAACCGAAATTCTGTCAATTTTTTGGATTACATAATTCTGAATATTGTAATATGTTGGGAGTGTTCTCTTTGGAATCATGCATACTGTTTGGTTTTGCTGCACCTTTTTTGTCTACAGGCATATTTTCCTACAGTGACCTCCCCAGCATGTTATCCTGTGTCCATACACATCTAGTCTGTTAACTTACTTAATGTGGCTTTAAAGAGGATTTTTAAAGATGCAAAATCGTACAGAGTGCATGAGGCCTTATTATTCTGCAAAAGCAGTTTGCCCCTCTGCCTCAGGTAAAAATGCCATGTCAGCAGTTACAAATACTGTAGCTGCTGACTTGAAAGATTATGACACTTCTTACCTGTTCACTGGGCCGGCAATATAGGAACGATGAGGCGGCCAAGCTAACAAGGAATCTTGCTGCCTCAAGCTCCCATGGAAGTGGGGAGGGGTCCCTGTCTAAAACAAGTACCCATTACCCCCTCCCCTCTGAAAAGTGCCAAATGTGGCACCAGAGGGGGGGGGAAGCAGATCAGTTTATTTTCCACTTTTGTCTGGAAGTCCCCTTTAAAATAGAACAAAGGCTATAATTTTTGGTGCAGGTTTGGACAGAGTGGAGAGGGATTTGAGTCCCTGTCAGTTTTTATTGCAGTCTGTGCCCCCGTTTATCCTGTTTCCCCTTATCATTGAAAGTTAAAGTAAACCTAAAGACCCAAATTTGGAGTTGTCACCCGAAAAATAATAGCTGGGAATTTTTCAAATAGGGATACTATTTCTGGTGATTTTACGGTCCCCAGGAAATTCCTTGAAATAGCTGATATTTTTTTCACTTCCTGTTTAGCCATGGGACAGGAAGTGAAGGGAAATCTCTGCAATGGGACATAGATGGGGCCCCAAAATTAGGATAGGGCTTCGAACCCTCCCTTGCTCTATCCTAACTGAAACCAAAGTTTGACCCCTAGTTCTACTTTAAGTGTATCTTTATGTTTCCTAAGCATTTGTGTATCAAATATGTTTGCAATGTAATGTGCTGAAGTAGTAATTTATCTTTCTTTTGTTTTCTCCACAGTTCCCATCCAACCCAGAGCAGTGGCAGGAAGTAGTAGGCCAGTTTCTGGAAGAATGGGATTTTCCAAACTGTGGGGGTGCTATCGATGGAAAGCACATCCGCATTGTCCCACCACACAACTATAGCTCTTATTATTTCAATTATAAAGGGTTTTGTAGTATCATAATGCTCACTGTGGTCAATGTGAATTATGAATTCCTTTATCTGGAGGTCGGCAAGAATGGGCTGCACTCAGACGAAGGAGTCATAATGCAAACCGAGTTCTATCGCCGGCTCCAGAATGGCTCGTTAAACTTGCCATTCTGTGCCCAATATGTTGATGGCCTCAATTTTGTTTTTGTGGCAGATGAGGCCTTTGCTCTAGGGGAACATCTCCTCAAGCCCTTTCATTGCAACCTCACCCCAGAGCAAAGAATTTTCAATTATCGGCTATCCCGTGCCCGAAGGGTGGTGGAGAATGCTTTTGGGATCTTGGCAAACCGGTTCAGGCTCTTTGTGACACCTATCAATATGGCTTTATTAAAAATCAACCATATTGTCCTGTGCTGCTGTATCCTGCATAATTATTTAAGGAAACATGCAGACAGGTATATCAGCTCCCTGCCAACTGACAGGGAACCTACAATGCATGGGCCTAGTGGAGAGGCTGAAGGACATCAGGCTGTTGAGGGGATGACAGCCATTGAAATTGCCCGTGCTGGCTTGCCCATAAGAAGTGCCCAAGAATTGCGGCAAAAATACATGGACTATTTTGTGGGGAGAAGGGCAGTTTCATGGCAGCAGATTCTTACTGATCCAGTGTAAACTGGTATGATTTTTTTGTTCTTTGAGGGGGGCTGTTGTTTTTGTTGTGAAATTAACAATACGACCTGTTTTTTTTTTCCTCATGTGTTAAACATGTCCTTTTGTTTAGCTTTATGTCTAAATTGATATGCTTTATCTACTGTTGCCTCTCACTCTATGTGTAAGATATGTTCCAAAAGTGGATTTTGGTATGACACTTGCTCCAAAAGTGAAATTGGACCTTGACTTAGCCAAGTGCTTGGGGGTGCTGGGGGGCTGCTACACACACACACAATTGTTTGGTTCTTAAAGCATCAAATGCCTTAAGCAGCAAAACATTATGCCTTTACAACTCCTTTAAAATTTTCCTTATGAAATTAGCGGGAGATGCCAACATGTACTAAGAGCACATTTTAAAATTAAATATGACAACTTACAAAGATTACAGGTATAGCGCAAGGAAATAAGAAGCCACACATTGTTGTGTCCAAACATTTTTACTCCAAGCACATTCACAGGTGCTTTGTAAGGTGCTTTAACAAAGATCTTTGTTGAAAACATGTAGGTTCTTCCACATTTCTCTTTGTTTTTTGGTAAGCAGGCATGTGAACAAAACATTAGTTACACTTAAAAAAATCAGTTATGGCGCATGCGCGGCGCCAAGTGTGATAGACGTCTGATGCTGTAGCTCCGTCTCGCCCAGGACTATAACAGCTTCCAGAGGGACATACACACTAGCCTAAGAAGCGATTTTATCACCCCTTGAGCCACACAGACGTGGTGCATGCCTGCAAAAAAGAAGAAATCCCGAGGATCGGCTCAACACACCCTGACACACTATCTCCTTCGCACACTGGAACTCGGCAGCATGTCCCAAAATGACGCCGCGGGGAGAAACAACTCTCCTTCCCCTGCTTCACCACCACAGTCTCTGCCGGATCAGGCCGCTGTACTGGACTCTAACCGTGAGTACACAGCCTCTCTTACTAAAACGGACCTTGAGAACAGCTTGGAGGCCATGTATACTAGGCTGGCCACTAAGTTCCAGACCGAGCTTCACAAAACCTCTCATACGCTTTCCCAGGAAATTGCAGCCTTGGGCGCAAGGACTGAGAGGCTGGAAACGAAACAAGACGAGCTAGCTCTGGCATACAATGATCTCACCAGGGAACATGAATCATTAGCCTCTGCTTTTTCCCTGATTCAAACTCAAATCGAATACCTCGACAATAGAAACAGGCGTAATAATCTGCGACTATGAGGAATCCCAGAATCAGAGACAGATCTTATACCCACTGTGATCCGTATTCAAATCCCTTCTTCCGGACTTTGATTCGGCGGCTTTCAAATGCGACCGTATATACAGAGCCCTCAGACCGAAACCACCTGCTGACAAACCCCCCAGGTATGAAGGATTCTCTAACCAAGGAAGAGATTCTGAGGGCCGCCTGGAATAAACATTCTGGATGAGCATACCATCCAAATTTACCCAGACATCTCCCCTGCTACCCTGGATAGGAGACGGGGAATGAAAGATTACTACAGCTCTTCAATCTGCCCACATTCGTTATAAATGGGGTTTCCCCTTTAAACTGGTGATTACCCACAATGGAACCACATACTTGGCTACATCACTCCCATAAGGCCAGGAGATCCTTGTGAAGTTGGGCCTTCTTGATGCCGAAGCTGTTTGCCGTCCACTGTCTACTCGCAGACCTTCACCAATTTGGCGCACTCCACCACCTAGGGGGATAGAAGAAGGATCCGTTACGACATCGGTGACAGGAATGAGGAACATTTTCGCTGATCAACTTGGCTTCTACGCCTCTGGATAGATTTGCGGCAGTCTTCACTTCAAGCCACAATCAGTTTGCTCGGACGTTGGTCCCTTGGAGCCACGGCATGTTTGCCCCACCCAGCTGTAGCTTCGCAGATTTTGTCTTTCTTTTTTAATTTTTTTTCAATCTTTTAATTTTTTTTCTTACTGTCAGCAAGCCCTGCCCGTTCTTCATAGAGCGGAGCTGCGGATCGGCTGGGTGCGAGACCTAGTAGTCTCATTTGTTTGTTTTTTTCTATCAGGTCCATTTCTATTGCCTGATCCAGTTTTAGGTTACGATGACTTGCACATGTTTAGCAGAATTTTCCTTTTTTCTCATTTTTTTTGAATGCCTAGCTCAGCTTGCTCATTGTTTGCATAATAACCTTCTTCAGATGTGGCCTTTTGATAAATCTGTGTTTTACTCATTTAACATGGTCTGCAATCTGAATGCGTTGATCCTTTTCGATTTCCTGTGCAGGAGTGTGGTGGCTCCCCTCATTGGGATAGGAAGGTATGTGTTGTGCCCTTTTTGGTCCCCCCCCCCCCAGAACCCCATTTCTGAGCACTATTCAGCTTATAGAACTGTGCAACACTCCCCATGGTGATTAATTGCCTATCACATAATGTGAAGGGTTTTAACTCCCCCATCAAGAGACGCAAGGCCTTTGCCTTTTATATGCAACTAGGTGCAAAGATTCTCCTGTTACAGGAGACTCATTTTGCCCAGTCCTCACATCCCAAATTTTCCACAGAAACTTTCCCCAAGCCTTCTATTCTCTGCACCAGTCGAAGAGCAGGGGCGCCGCCATACTCTTGCACTCTTCCTTTCCTATGGAAGTGAAACAAGTGTATAAAGATAAGGACAGATATGTCATTATTAAGAGTCTTATTCACAATAGAGAACTGACTATCGATAGTGCGCTCCTAATGACTCCCCAGCTTCTTTTTTTAAGTCTTTCTTTGACCGCCTGTCTTTTTACAAATCAACTCATATGATCATAGGAGGGGATTTTAATATGGTGGCTAATTCCAACTTAGATAGATCTACTATGGTGCCTACCTCTAAATCCTTTCCTAGATCCCTCTCCAATGGTCTGCTGGAACATCAACTGGTTGATACTTGGAGAACGCATAACATGGGAGCTAAGGAGTATACCTTTTACTCCCACCCGCATAATAGTTATGCTAGATTGGATTATATTTACACCACCCCCATTATTTTAGCTAACTCCACTAAGGCGATCATTCATCCTTGTGCTTGGTCGGACCATCACGTAACTGCCTTTACTACTGAATTTATCAGATTAGCTCCCACCATCCACTCATGGAGACTAAACGAAGCACTCCTCTTGGATTTAGCAGTAGAAACTGAGATAGCACAAACTATTGATGAATATTTTACCATTAATGCCTTGCCAAAAACTTCCCTTCCTACGGTTTGGACTGCCCATAAGGCGGTATTACGAGGCAAGCTTATTAGTATAGCCTCAATCCGTAACAAGATTGACAGACAAAAAAATCTTAGACCTCACAAAGGAGCTGGATAGTCTTTATAAGAACACAGACTCACTGCACTTAGAATCCACTAGGCTTTCTATTGACCAGAAGCGCCTAGAATTAGACTCCATCCTATCAAAAAAGGTAGAAAAAGCTCTTAGATGGTCTAAATCTAAATTTTTACTCCACGGTGGCTCCTCTTCATCCCAATTTGCTAGAAAGTTGAATCAATCTACCCGTCCTCCTCAAGTATATAAATTAGCGACTCTCCCTGGCCCTACTATCTCTCACCCGCAAGAGGTCCTTTAAAATATTTGAGCAATTTTATTCGTCCTTGTTGGCACCATCCCAATAGAAACCCTCACAGGATGATGAGGCTTGGTTTCAAACAATCCTCATACCGATTCTCACTCCTGCACAATTGGAGATACTTAACGCACCTATTACACAATCGGAGGTCCTGAATGTGATAAAAGCTTTAAAGTCGGGATCCGATCCAGGCCCGGATGGATTCTCTTCTATATATTATAAGAAATTTTCTACACCCCCCCCCCCCCGGCTACAAGATTGGTTCAACTTTTCAACTGGGTGTTACAAGGAGGTAGTTTCCCTGAAGTGATGTTATTGGCAAATATGTCCTTGATACTGAAACCTAATACAAACCATGCACTTCCCCAAAATTATAGGCCCATATCTGTCATAAACAATGATTTAAAAATATTTAGCAGAATCCTAGCGAACAGATTGGCACGTATAATCCCTTCCCTTATATCCCCCTACCAATCGGATTTCATTCCCCACAGACTCATCACAGATAACATACGCTTAGCCGCTAACATAATTCAGAATGCCAATTTGTTCTCTCGGAAACTCTTTATGCTTAGCCTAGATATACAAAAAGGCATTTGATAGTGTCTCTTGGGATTATGTTTCCACTTTCCTACAACGTATGGGTTACCAAGGTGAATTTCTACAAGCCTTCCAGGCCCTTTTTCGGAACCCTAAAACAAGCATCAAACTCCCAGGATGTTGCTCAGGGTTTTTCAGCCTGGGCAGGGGCACCAGACAGGGGTGCCCTCTCTCCCCTTTAATTTTCGCTTTAGCACTTGAACCCCTGGCCATTGCAATACTTCAAAATTCAGACATCTCTGGGTACTCTAAAGGTCCCTCTGTATACAAATTTGGTATGTACGCTGATGACGTACTGATGTTCCTCACCAATCCCTTAATTTCTCTGCCGAATTTGCTGCAGACCTTATTGAAGTTTTCGGGGATCTCTGGTCTATCGATCAATGTAGCAAAATCGGTAGCCCTTCCTGTGGGTTTTTCACCCGAGGAATTACACCAATTTAAACAATCATATTCCTTCACACGGGCTGAATCTCACCTCTCATAATTGTGTATTAACTTGACCGGAGATTTCTGCAGACTTTTTGATGCTAATTACCCTCAGATGATATCTAAACTGAAAGGAATTCTCAAACTATGGTCCCATTTACATATATCATTTCTAGGTAGAGTTACCGCCCTTAAAATGACAATCCTACCCAAATTACTTTACCTATTTAGATCCCCTTCCAATAAGACTCTCTAAAACTTACCTGCACAACATCCAGGCCCTTTTCAATAGATTTATTTGGCTGGACAGACCCCCGAGATTTACAAAAGAAGTTTTGTACCGCTCCTCCAAAAGCGGTGGTCTGGGCGTCCCTCAGATCTGGTTTTACTATTTAGCCAGCATATATATGCAACAGGCCCAATGGAACATTAAAAACTCCAGAGTCCCCTGGGTCCAATTTGAACAGGACTCTATTATACCTCTATATCTCCTGGGCTTGATGTGGTCCAAAAACCCTTCTAAACCAGATTTGGGCTCTAAGAACTTAATTGTCAAGGTGGGACTTCAGCTATGGGATCAATATAAGAAGGCATATAATCTTATATCACAAACACCCCTAGGAGTCTCATTCCTAGGAGACCCTAGATTCCCCCCAGCATATGATCGACCAGAATCCTTCCAAATTTGGATTGATCAAAAATTTAACTAAGTTTCTTTTGCATTCAAAATTTACCTCATTTTCACATTTACAAGCGAATTATACCACTTTTTACAAATCCGACATTTTTTTCAACAGCACTATATTGGACCCAATTCTGATTCTAATACACTCTATGAGAATCTATGCCACACATCCCCTCATCAAAAAGGGCTTATCTCAGGGGTTTACAAACTATTAGAAGCAGCAGCCGAGAAGCCCACATTGACATATAGGGGTTGATTTACTAAAGGCAAATAGACTGTGCACTTTGCAGAGGGCTGTTGCCCTCTACAAGTGCAATTGCTCCAGAGCTTAGTAAATGAGGTAAGGCTGCACCTTGCAAAGAGTACCCAATCACGTGCAAGGAAAATAAAAAAAACAGAATTTTTGCTTGAACATGATTGGATGGTGGACGTCAGCAGAGGTTCTACTCATTTACTAAACTGTGGAGCAACTGCTCTTGCAGAGTGCAACTGCACTTTGGAAAGTGCACAGTCTTTTTCCCTTTAGTAAATCAACCCCATAGAGTCCAGTGGGAGCGGGAACTCTGCCTTGAAGGTGGAGATTTAGATTGGGCAAAAGGGTGGCAAAACATGCGTAGCTGTACCAAATCATTAACGGTTCAGGGAGACTGCCATTAAGTTGGTGACGCATTGGTACTACACTCCTTTGCGTCTGAATAACATTTTTCGGCAGTCCTTCCCCTTATGCTTTAGGGGCTGTGCCCACTAAGGCTCCTTTCTGCACCTTTTCTGGGGCTGCAAAAAATTACAACCTACCTGGAAAGAGGTCTTGAAGTTGATAGAAAAATTAGCAGGTAGAACTATAAATCTGAATTACCAACACTGTCTCTTATTTCAAACCCCACCTGATTTTTCCAAAACATTTGTGGAATTGTTCCATTCAATCTGTATTGCTATGCACTGGGCCACTGCGTTATACTGGAAGACACCTTCTGTTCCATTTGCACAGGTTGTTGCAAGAATAGACCACATGATGTTAGCAGACAAAATTTATCATACCCTACACAACTCTATCCCCTTATTTGATGCTAAGTGGAACCCTCGGTTCTTGTTTAGATTTCAAGACTGACCAATTTTATTCAAGTTGATTTACCTATGTTTACTAAATTCTCTCATTGCTTAATAAAAGCTTTTTGAAATAATAAAAAAAAAAAAAATCAGTCACTTCCAACACTAAGTGGTTTTAGAAAGTGAAGGGCAACAGGGACAACTCCCAAAAACACAAAAATGGAAGGCACACACAACTAGTGCCTTAGCAATGCCATTTAATGCCTGTTAAATTTTTGGCTATGGTGGGTACTCCCAAACAGCAAATCTTCTAAGCCTAAAAATCACATACTCTCTAAACATGTACTCTATACCACATTGCAGGGTATAATCTGACGCGTGTTGTGTGCACACCCCCTTTATCAGAGCTAGGCTACTCTGAGGAAGGGGGTGTGCCTCCGAAACCTGACAGTTTAGACCCCATGATGGATATAGCACATGTTTAGACACTGTGTGTTTTTAAGGCTTAGAAGAGTTGCTGTTTGAGAGTACCTACTTTTTAAGAATTTGATCATGGATTAAAGGTTAGCCACTAGGTGTTTGCACCTTCCCTTTTTGTCTTTTATATTACCAAAAACAGCAAAAAATATATTATGTTCCAACATTAAGCAGACAAAGTTGTTATTGTAACATGTCAGCACTAAGCTAGATGGGAAAACAGAACTACCCACCTTGCTAGTGTAATTAGTTTAGAAAAGTATATTGTACCCCACCAAAGCATAAGTAGTCAGAACTTCACTTGCACTTTTCCCAAATTCACATTAGTTAGGGCAGTGTTTATCAACTCCAGTCCTCAAGGCGCAACAACAGAGCATGTTATCTTGATTTCCTTTATTTAGCACATGTGATTTTATTAGTTTCACTGCCTTAGGAATTCCCACGGCCATTTCAAATGTGTGAAATCCTGAAAACATGACTTGTTACTGGAGGACTGGAGTATAAAAACTGGTACCTAAAAATGTATAAAAAAGGGGGAAGGGAAAAAAAGAACGCAAAAAAAACACAACATGAATAGACAAATATAAACAAAAAGAAAATACAAGTCAAGAGGAAACTAGAATTTAGCCAGCATATCCACAAAGTCTTGCATTCTGAGCTGTAAAGCAGTAGTGGCCTTCTTGATTTGCTCCAGTTCATTGCAACACTGCAACATTTCAGCACTCATTCTGCCAATTGTACAACTTGGAAAAACATGACCTGGGAAAAATACAAAAAACTATTAAGGCAACGATGGGCAAGTGACTGAGGCCCTACATCAAAGGTAAGCAATCTCGGCACTCCAGCTGTGGTGAAACTACAAATCCCATCATGCCTCTGCCTTTAGGAGTCATGTCTGTGATTGTCAGGGTCGTGCAATTTCCCATGGGACTTGTAGTTTCCAAACAGCTGGAGGGCCAAGGTTGCCTACCCCTGCCCTACTTACTGGTTTTTGGACAAGTTAATAGTAAAGATAATGAAATACTTACCTACCCTGTGTCTTGTTGGGTGTAACCTGCTTGACCCTCTGACACCTACACTAATGAATGTACACACTGCAAATACTCTGTCATCTTGGACCTCATGTGTTGGTAAACAAAACTATGCTACCTGTCTACACAGACAGCTCCTTCCACCTCTTCCTTCTCCATGGTAATGATAAGGCACTACCTACTTAGCAAATGTAGTGAATGGATGTTTCAATTGTAGCTAAAAAAACTCAACATGTCAATACAGAATAAGCAATAAACAACAAATACTTACTTGGGCTAAAAACAAGCTCACAATGACTTTGGTCTCTTTCTGGCTCGCTTTGGCCCTCACTGTGAGTCATGTCAGGGGATATTTGGCCAAGTAAGACAACATCTGAGCTGGGTCTAGGTGACACTTCACTGTCAAGTTCCTCCAAAAAAGTACAATACAAGATTTAGTAATCACCCAAAAAGTCTCATCTGTTTTGGCCATACATTTTCAAGAATTAGTAGACCAACCTTGAACTTGGTGTGGTGGTAATATTTCTTTGCCACCAGTTGCCTCCACCATGCTGGACTCTAGACTCCCGGTGCCCTTTTTTGGAGACATAGTGGTCCTGCAGGATTTTGTGGGACTAGTTCCTGGCAAAACTTCCAAAAAAAAGGGAAGGTGATGCCATTTGCCAGGGGACAAAGACTTGACAAGTGCCAACATTGTTCAAATCCTGCACACTTGTACACTTACACTTATTAGCCAATAGGCTTTGTTTGTATAAATGTTAGGACACTATGAGGTGAATTTACTAAAGGCAAATAGACTGTGCACTTTGCAAAGTGCAGTTGCACTCTGCAAGAGCAGTTGCTCCAGAGCTTAGTAAATGAGAAGAAGCTCTGCTAACTTTCATCATCCAATCATGTGCAAGCAAATATGCATTTTTTTTTATTTTCCTTGCACGTGATTGGGTACTCTTTGCAAACTGAAGCCTTACCTCATTTACTAAGCTCTGGAGCAACTGCACTTGGAGAGGGCAACTGCACTTTGCAAAGTGCACAGTCTATTTGCCTTTAGTAAATCAACCCCTATATGTTATTGATCCTCTGTTAATGAGCCAGAACACACCCAATAGCCAAGGAGGAGCTGAGGTGAAGCTTTCGAAGTTTGCTTGGAGCAGTGGGACTGTGGGGACATATCATGCCGATGCTGGAGACTGCAGTGGGCCTGTACTTGGATGTCCTGCACTAGTGATGGGTCTAGGGCACTGATGTACAGTACACATGTTGGGAGTTATTTACGAAAGACAAATCCACTTTGCACTACAAGTGCACTGCAATGCACTTGGAAGTGCAGTCGCTGTAAATCTGAGGGGTAGATCTGAAATGAGGGGAAGCTCTGCTGATTTTATCATCCAATCATGTGCAAGTTAAAATACTTTTTTTTATTTTCCTTGCATGTCCCCCTCAGATTTACAGTGACTGCACTTTCAAGTGCACTTGCAGTGCACTTGTAGTGCAAAGTCGATTTGCCTTTCATAAATAACCCCCACTGTATCACTTTGTGTGAATGCAAGTACCCGGTAAGTGGCAGTTCCCTGCTCTGTGTAAACCAGCAGCTCTACTCTCTCCATGGCTGCACTGGCAAGACTGTATTGATGGGCACTGCTGAGCCAGGCAGCAACCAGCAAGTGAGATTCAACCCTTAACTTCGGCCTGAAGCCACTTTGCTTTTTCCCACCTAGCAACAGCCCTGTCTGCGGAATAATGATTTAGGGGTTAAAGTTTGCACTTACCTGTTTGTTGGGAATGTGGCCTGACATCTGGGAGCACTTTATGGGTTTCCTTTAGTGTTGGTGGCCGAGGGATGGTAGATCCCCTTGTTGTCCACAATGTAAGCAGTATAGTCCCCTAAACCTCTATATAGGCCACAATGTAAGCAGTATAGTCCCCTAAACCTCTATGTAGGCCCCAGGCTAAGCAGGTTAGTCCACTAAACATCTATATTTTTCAAAAACATCTATATTTTTAAATATCCATATTTTTCATTTAGAAATGCGATCACCTTCCCCAGAATTATGTCCTTTCTGGTGTTGGGCCTTTCATAACTATGCAGCTTTCAGTCATAGTCTTTTTTTTCCAATAAGGCCATCATCTCCACCATCTCACCCTTACGCATAGGTGTGGCTTTAGCTCTTCTCCTAGCACCTCCACTGCGGTGCTGGCTGGAACTGGCCGAATCCGCCATATTTATCACAAACGTTCCGCCGAGTAGCGTGTCTGTTCACGCCCCTGCATCATCATGCATCTGGGGGCGGAGTTCGACGCATGCGCAAGTATAAAGCCAGAGCGATCGTAACATGAGACGCCGTCGGAAAGATTTGTGAGTGGAAGACGAATGAGCGGCAACGCACGAAACCGGTCATAAAACAAAGGTACTACTTTATTTAGTGACATAGATGTTTAGTGGACTAACCTGCTTAACCTGGGGCCTACATAGAGGTTTAGGAGACTATACTGCTTACATTGTGGCCTACATAGAGGTTTAGTGGACTATACTGCTTATATTGTGGCCCATATAGAGGTTTAATGGACTAACCTGCTTAGCCTACATAGAGGTTTAGGGGACTATACTGTTTACATTGTGGCCTACATAGTGGTTTATGGGACTATACTGTATACTGTGGCTTATATTGGGGACAGCTTATGGGGAAGCCAGATGAACTTGCATTATGCTTTGTCTTGTGTTGTGTTTTGCAGGCGTCATGACTGACAAGTTCATCTCCCCGGATTTTCTGCCACATTTCAATACAGGCAGTTGCCATGCTTGTGGAGAATAAAAAGTAAAGATTACTACAATAAGCAAAAAAGACAGAATGCATTGGAGAAACTTGTGGGGTTATGTAAGCCCTTTTGCCTCAATGCGGACACAAGGTATGGCGTGGGAAAATTGCTAATCTACGTAGCACCTTCAAGAGGGAGCTGAATAAAATTAGGGATTCTGAGAAGTCAGGAGCAGCAGCAGATGATATGTACATACCAAGGCTCTGGTACTTTGACAGCCTGCGCTTTCTGACAGAGCAGTGTGACCCCAGACCATTTCTGTCAACCCTGCCTTGCCCCTCTGCTAAGCGTCCATGTCCTGAATCCCAAGAGGAAAATGTGGAGGAGCCAACCTTGACACAGGTATAGCATTGAAGAACATATTGTTTTCCAAAAATACAATGATGATATCTAAACATTATTGAGCCAATATTTCAAACTTCACACAGCAGTTTCCATCTCCAAACACAGTAGTAAAATAACCAATTTTAAGGGCAAATAAAAATGCTGTGGCCAGAATGATAGTCTTTTCTATTATACACTTTCAATTTGCAACACCTAGGAAAAAAAGACTTGTTTTATTGATGACCAAATAACAAAAAGAAAAAAATTAATGTCACATTTTCATACATAGCAAAGTGTCAATGTGAAGGAGCTATCTGGAAGCACTGTGTCGGTGATCCCCACACTACCTCCAAAAGAAGCAGGAAAAGCAAGAACCCGAAGGATGCTGCTACTTCCTTTTTAACACACGCCTCTACATCCCCCCAATGTAATCCTGATTCTTTTGGATCCCTGACCGCAAACAAATTGCGACAGATGGCGGAGGACCAACGGCACATGTGTGAGACCATCATACTTCAGGTGCTCGACAAGGGGATCAAAGGGCAAATGACCGAGAACACCCACCTGTCAGACTACCAGCCTCCACCTCCACCTCCACAGCCACCACAGCAACCACAGCAGCATGCCACTCAGTGGCAATATCAGCCACGTGAATCCCACCCACCATGGTCTCAAGACTATCAATATACACATTTATAATTTATAATAATTCAGGATTTGCTCTTTTTACGTTTTCAATTAGGTACATTTTTTTTATAATTTTTATCATTGAATGCAGTTTTTGTTACTGTAAAATAGGATTTCATTTTTGACAGAGGATCTAGAAGTTTCTTTATGTTATTTACATTTTTAGTCCAAAAAATAAAATTGTTGAGCACAAGACTTGCCTATGTTGTTTTTATAAATGCCATTTTTGGAGTAGGCAGTTACCTAAAAACTAAGGTTAAAAAAAAAAAAACAAGGGGCAACAAAATAGTGTTATTATTTTCTATTAATAAATCATGGATAATAGTGTGGGGGCAACTTCAAAGAACAATCATAAATCAAGTATAATAGTGAATTAATTTACATTACAAGAGTACACATGCCTTTTTAAGTACATTTTGGTAAAGACATCAGCATCACCAGCAGCTGCTTCATTCATATCACATTCAATAAAAGATTATAATGTGCTGGATTTTGTAATTTAATTTCCTGCGAGATGAATGTTCTTTCTTGATTTGGATTGCTAGTTTTTGGTTCTGATCATACGTGTTTGTATTTTCGACTTTAGTGTAACGATTTTTGTACTGACTATTAGGGATGGGCTGAACAGACCTCTGTTCGGTTCGCACCAGAACTTTCAAGCGCTGCTAAAGTTTGGACCCGTATATCGAACCCCATTTTGAAGGCTTATATGCAAGTAATTGGGCATACAATGGTTATAGGGCTCCAGGTCCTGCATTGTCCTGACATCAATATCAATAAAAAAAAAGTTTGTGAAAATTGTCATTTTTAAAATGAGCAGTGATTTTTTGATTTTTAATGTGAAAGCATAAAAATGAAAAATTCCTTCCAATATAGTGCCTGGGGGGTCCCCTTAGTCTACCTGTAAAGTGGCAGATCTGTACCATGTCTAAAATCTGCTGCAGCAATAATTGCATCTATAAAGCCCCAAAAAATGACATTTTCCCTGCAAGCTGCCTTTATTTTGCTCAGCAAAAGCTGGGGAGCCAGTGTGTATGATGAGGCCACAATGTAGTGCACTGGGAACAAGAGTAGAGATTTTTTGGATACATTCTGGTGTCACTTTGACTTTGGATAGAAGTAACGGGTGCATAAAAAAATGGTCTTTGGGTGTCGGTGGCGCCTTTCCACCGTAACCCTATAGAGGTACTCTTGATGAAAGCAAGAATTGGCCTTGCTGTAAAAAATTGCAATGATATACATCTGTCAAACAGGTGCAGAAACATTACTCTTTGGGTGTTGGGGGGCCTACCCACCTTAACCCTTTAGAGGTGTTCTTGATGGAGGCAAAAAAAATTGCAATGCTATGCACCTATCAAAGGTCTTTGGGTGTTAATTGTGCCCATGATACCTTAGGTAATCGTCCACCATGTAATGCAGACGCTGCCGATGGGATGTGGAAGCTGACAGCCCTAGGTGATAAGGACTAAAAAAATTCTGAAATGCCTCACTTAGGCGGACGCTTTCTCCATTGCTCCTCTCTTGACCAACAGAAGACTCAAAACTACGTTTTCCACCACACTGTAACCTACTGGAGTCAGGAAAAACGTTCAATAAAATCCTCTTTAACGTGTCCTCAAGAGATTTTATCTTCTGCACTCTCTGTGGGGACAGGATGAGTTCTGAGACCTTCCCCTTATAACGGTGTTCAAGGAGGGTTGCCAACCAGTAATCATCATCCTTCTTTATGCCACATATGCCACTTATTCTTGGGTCCTTTCGTAGGCTTTGAAGCATGAGGTTGCCCATGCACCTAAAATTTGCCAAGGCTTGAGAAGCAGACTCCTCTGGGTCACTCAGGATGACAGCATCTGGAACTTCCTCCTCCCAGCCACGTACTACTCCCAAGGGTCCTGGGGTTGGAAAGCCATCGCTTACAGATTGATGCATGTCTTCCTCTTCTTCAAAGCCTATGAAAGTGCCAGAATCCTCCTCCTCCTCCTCCCCTCTCTCCTCCTGTATGTTCTGTCACTTAGAAATGATGGTGTCTGGATAAAGTGGGCCTTGAGAAAAAAGGAAGTCCTCCTCTTCCTCCTGCTGCTCTGCCTTCAGTGCCCTGTTCATAATGTCACACAGAGTCTGCTCCAGCAGGAACACAACAGGGATTGTGTCACTGATGCATGCACTCGGCTCACCATCCTTGTGGCCTCCTCAAATGGTGACAATACTGTGCATGCATTCTTAATGATCAACCATTGGCGTGGGGAAAAAAAGCCGAGATGGCTTGAGCCTGTCATCGTGCCGTATTCGCACAGGTACTTGTTGACGGCCCTCTGCTGCATGTATAGCCGCTGCAGCATTGACAAAGTCGAGTTCCACGGGCAAGTGAATTTCCAGCTGAATTTCAGCCAAGTGAGCACTGGCTGTGTATGACCGCCTGAAATGGCTACAGACTCTTCTGGCCAGCTTTAGCATATCTTGCAACCCTGGGTACATATTTAGGAAACGCTGCACCACCAAATTGAGAACATGTGCCAGGCATGGCACATGTGTCAACTTTCCCTGTCTAAGGGCCGACAGGAGGTTTGAGACATTATCGCACACCACCATTCCTGGCTCCAGCTGGTGTGGTGTGAACCACCTCTGGGCCTGTCCCTGCATTGCTGCAAAAATCTCTGCGGTTCCTGTCCCCTAAACACACCAGCTGGAGCACTGCATGGCACCTTTTAGCCTGACTCTGGGAATAGCCCTTTGAACGCTTAGGGGTACCTGATGTTCATAGGACAATTTTGCAGAGGAGGACATGGAGGTGGTGGAGGAGGAGGAGGAGGGGGTAGAGCTCACAGGTCTGGCATCATCCCCACCAGCTGTATGGAAAAGTGGGGGCACAACAAGCTGCAACACTGAGCCCTGTCTTGCATCCTTTCGTGTTGCAAGCAGTGTTACCCAGTGTGCTGTGCACAAAATATATCATCCCTGCTCATGCTTGCTGGACCACGTGTCAGCAGTAAGGTGGATTTTACAGCTGACTGCCTTGCCCAACAATGCCAGAACATTCCCTTCCATGTGATAATAGAGAGATGGAACAGCCTTAGGTGAAAAGTAGTAGCGACTGGGAACCTGCCATTGTGGTACAGCACATTGTGCAAATTCACAGAGGGGGCAGAATCCACCAGGCTGAAAGGCAGAAGTTGGAGAGCCAACAGCTTTGACAAGCTTGCATTTAGACGCTGGGCATGTGGGTGTCAGGGACTGTATTTTTTCCGCTGCAGCAGATGGGCCAGAGAAATTTGCCAGCTACAGTCTTCAGCTGGTGGTGTGCTGCTAGGACCTGGGACACCCTGTGCTATACCATCATCCCTGTCAGTGGAGGCTGCTGAGAGATAATGACTCTGTATAGCAAGGGCAGACTGAAGTGGCTAAGGAGGAGAAGGAGGAGGGACAGATGTGTACTCCTTTTGTGTGGCTTTTAGGTGCTCTTGCCAATGGGCTGAGTGATTGGACGTTAAATGCCTTGTTAAGCACGTGGTACCCAAATGGTTGGTGTTTTTGCTACATTTGATGTGCTTGAGACACAGTTTGCAGATAGCAACAGTGCAATCTGCTGCAGATGTGCTGAAAAAGGCCCAGACAGCTGAGCTTTGGGTAGTGGGCCGGGAGATAACAGCTGCAGAATGTGATGAATAGGGTGGCTGCGCTCTACTCTTTCTTGATGTCGGCCTCCTTGGGGTTGTGCCGCCTCACCTTCAGTTTCCTCCTCTGCTCTATCTGGCACCCAAGTCACATCAGTGACCTCATCATCATCAGCATCATCTCCATCTCCTCCATCTTCATCATTACCACTGGAGACAACTTGGCATTATGCTGGGGAACATGAATGCCAATTTGTCTACCAGTGTTCCTCCCTCTCTCTAGGCTCACGTTCCTGTCATCCTCAACCTCAGAACCAACATCTGAATCCTGTAATGGCTGGGCATCATCAAGGAGCAAGTGGCTGACACTGTGGTCAAACAACTCAGCTGACTCCTCAATGGCTGATGTTGGGGCTATGGCAGGAATAGATGTGGACAAGCAGGCAGGTTTATACACTCTGGCAACTGCAGGGGACTGCGCACTTGTCTCTGCTTGCGTTACAGAGGATGAGGAGGATGAGGAAGGTTTAGTAAGCCAGTCCACCACCTCCTCTGCATGCTGTGGCTGGATAGCACGGCAAACTCACTAAATAGAGGAAATGATGCCCTGCCTGAGGACTGACCACCACGTCCACCTTGTTGTCCTCCCAGACATTATTGGGAGGGAGGGGGCGGTGCTTATAAGCAAATGTAAAGAAGAAGTGGAAATCTGTACGTAGATGCACTTTAATCAATGTAAAGAGGTGTTTGGTGCACTTTAATTTGAGTACTCACACTACACAGACACACTCCATGGATACACTATAATATACTGCAATATAATGCGCCAAACGTACAGTGACGCACAGAACTAAATGGTGTTAAACTGTCAGTAACGCACACAGAACTACGGTATATGGCGTTAAACTGGCAGTAACGCACACAGAACCATATGGCGATAAACTGGCAGTAACGCACACAGAACTATATAGCGTTAAACTGGCAGTAACGCACACAAAACTATATGGCGTTAAACTGGCAGTAACGCACACAAAACTATATGGCGTTAAACTGGCAGTAACACACACAAAACTTTATGGCGTTAAACTGGCAGTAACGCACACAGAACTATATGGCGTTAAACTGGCAGTAACGCACACAAAACTACATGGCATTAAACTGTCAGTAACGCACACAAAAATTTATGGTGCTAAACTGGCAGTAACGCACACAGAAGTAAATGGTGTTAAAATGGCAGTAACGCACACAGAAGTAAGTGGCATTAAACTGGCAGTAACGCAATCAAATAGACGGTGTTCAACTACACTACACTACACTGACGGTGTCTGAACTATCCCTACTCTAGCTATACACTAATGTCAAGATTACTGACATGGTCTCACTACACTACACTGAAACTATCTGAGCTGTCCCTACTCTAGCTCCACACTATGCAAAGCTGAATGATGGCCCTCCTCACTACACTCACACTATCCCTAGACTGACACTAAAATAATATTCTACACTGACAATTGAAGCAAAATAGCACAGTATAGCACACTAACTAACTAATAGCACTGAACAGAGCCCTGTTATATCTCTCTCTACGCCAAAATCACACTGAAAATGGCTGTCATTGAAAGAATACTTTTATACTGTGGGGCGGGAATGAGTCATGATTGGATATAGTCATGATGACAGTGTCCAACTGACAGTTCTATGTGCCCTGATTGGCTGAAGCTTTCACTGCTTCAGCCAATCAGGGCTTGCAATGCACTGTTCAGCGCCGCAATGCATTGTGGTCGGTTCAGGGGGCGAACAAACAGTCGAACGACCCGTTTGTTCGGATGTTCACCAAACGACCGAACAGTGAAAGTTTGGCCTGAACTTATGCTCAGGCCAAACTGTTCACCCATCCCTACTGACTATCCAAAAAGCGGATGTTCTGTTGATGTCTGAAAAAAATTATATAGTCTGAACATCAGTATTTTTTCAGACGTAAAGTCTGAATCGACTTTCGAAAGGACAATACTAACGGTAAGATTTGCGGACGATTGATCATCGTAACACAATTGACACAACTGAAAATCAAAGCGTGTGTACGGGCCTTTAGTCTTCCTGGTGAGATGACATTGCCTGTAAGTTGTTGAGTCAGCAAGTTACTATACTTTTGGCACAGAATGGATTTAGAAGGTATGTTGAATGCATAAAATGACATTTAAAACAGAATAAACAAACCAAAAAGAGGGCAAATACGATAATATTAGTCTTTACATATAGTTTAACACATTTTTTTCATTTGCTGAAAAAAGTAAATTTTTCCCCTAATTTCCTATTTCGGGGTAGTATTTATAGGGCATTGGGCATGTAGTAACTGGTGATTGAAAAAATAAAAGTTTTTATTGTTTATTGCTTTCTTAGGAGCAGTGGTGTCAGGGGAGAATAATGAAAGTGTTGAAGAAGCAAAAACTGCTCCTGCTTCTTATTCCAGCATTCGGGGTTTTGTCTATGGCACTCCCCTTGTCTGTCTGTCCACCTGCAAGGTGATTAATGTGATCAGTCTCTGGGTGCAAACCAAACCTGTTATAAGTCAGCCAAACCCTCACTCGGATGCTTGTAATGGAGAGTAGGGATGGGCCGAACACCCCCCGGTTTGGTTCGCAGCAGAACATGCGAACAGGCAAAAAATTTCTTGAACACGTGAACACCGTTAAAGTCTATGGGACACGAACGTGAATAATCAAAAGTGCTAATTTTAAGGGTTAATATGCAAGTTTATGTCATAAAAAGTGTTTGGGGACCCGGGTCCTGCCCCAGAGGACATGTATCAATGTAAAAAAAGTTTTAAAAACGGGATCAGTGATTTTAATAATGCTTAAAGTGAAACAATAAAAGTGAAATATTCCTTTAAATTTCATACCTGGGGGGTGTCTATAGTATGCCTGTAAAGTGGCGCATGTTTCCCATGTTTACAACAGTCCAAGAGCAAAATTACATTTCTAAAGGAAAAAAAAGTCATTTAAAAGTACTAGAGGTAGCGCCAGCTGCTATAATTAATTGTCGGGTCTCTGCAATACTCATAAAAGTCATTGAGAAAAACGGCCTGGGATTCCCCCACAGTGCATTACCAGGCCCTTTGTTCTGCTATGAATATTAAGGGGAACCCCGAACCAAACTTTAAAAAAAAAATGAAAATGTTGGGGGTCCCCCAAATTCCATACTAGGCCCTTCAGGTCTGGTATGGATATTAAGGGGAACCCCGCGCCAAAATTTTTAAAAAAATGGCATGGGGGTCCCACTCAAAATCCATACAAGACCCTTATTTGAGCACGCACCCTGGCAGGCCACAGGTAAAGAGGGGGGGGATGAGAGAGCGCCCCCCTCCTGAACCGTACGAGGCCACATGCCCTCAACATGGGGAGGATGTCCCCATGTTGATGCGGACAAGGGCCTCATCCCCAGAACCCTTGCCCGGAGGTTGTGGGAGTATGTGGGTGGGGGGCTTATCGGAATCTGGAAGCTCCCTTTAACAAGGGGACCTCCAGATCCCGGCCCCCCCTGTGTGAAATGGTAATTGGGTACAAATGTACCCCTACCATTTCACAAAAAGTCTCAAAAATGTTAAAAAAGACAAGAGACGGTTTTTGACAATTCCTTTATTAATGTCTTCTTCCTCCCCCGCTTCTTCTTCCATCTTCTTCTGGTCTTCATTCGGTTTTCTTCCTCCATCTTGTTCTTCCCCCACTTCTTTCTCTGCTTCTACCTCCGATCCTCTGCTTCTTCCTTCGGTCTTCTCGTCTGCATCTTCCTCCGGCTTCTTCTTCCCTGCTTCGTTCTTCGGACGATCCGCATCCATGGGAGGTTCCCACAGTGTGACGCTTCTGTTCTTCTGACAGTTCTTATATAACTGAGGGTGGGACCATTCGGTGACCCCGCCCCCCTCTGATGCATGGGGACTTCACGGAGACTTCCCTATGGCTTTGCCCGTGGTCTCAGAGGGGGCGGGGTCACCCGGTTTAATAAGGGAGGGGGTAAAAGGGAATAGGTAGAGACAGTTGAACCCCACCGGCTGGGCTTGTAGTTCCTGGGCTCACAGGCTCGTTTAATGAAAAAGAGGAGATTCTAAGATGTTAGAATATTGGGGGGGTCAATCCTGAGGTACCAAGGCTCCCATATCACCTTGTGACGGTCCACCTTATCAGCCAATCGAGCAGACAGGGATTCCATAACTTCCACATCTTTAATTCTAGTGTATAGATCAGTCAGTGATGGGGGATTCCGTTTTTTCCAATGAAGGGCAACTAGGCATCAGGCTGCTGTTAGTATATGTATAGTAGATTTTTGGCTAATCTTGGCAGTTTAGGAGACAGGAGTCCCAATAGGAAAACCTTTGGGGAAAACGGGATGTCCGTCTCAAACAACTAATGGAGAAGGTCCCGGACCGGGCAACCAATAGAGGTGGGCAGTGCCAGTATATGTGGAGTAACATTCCCTTGTCCTCGAAACATCTCCAACAGCGGTCCCAGGCCGAAGGGTAGATAGCATGCAAGCGAGATGGTGTCATGTACCAGAAGAATAGTACCTTATACATATTCTCCTTATATAGGTTACATATAGCGCTTTTGGTTGCATGTGACCATATAATTTGCCATTATGCCGAGGAGAGTTCCTCTCCTAGATTCTCCTCCCATTTTAGGATGTACAGTGCCTTGCAAAAGTATATGTGATGGATGGATCAGAACACAATAGTCTAAGTTGGTGAAGTAAACTTAGAAAAATATATACATAAAACTATTTTTCAGAAATAAAAAACGGATAATTGGCATGTGCGTATGTATTCACCCTCTTTGTTATGAAGCCCATAAAAAGCTCTGGTGCGACCAATTACCTTCAGAAGCCACATAATTAGTGAAATGATGTCCACCTGTGTGCAATCTAAGTGTCACATGATATGTCATTACATATACATACCTTTTTGAAAGGCCCCAGAGGCTGCAACACCTAAGCAAGAGGCACCACTAACCAAACACTGCCATGAAGACCAAGGAACTCACCAAACAAGTAAGGGACAATGTTGTTGAGAAGTACAAGTCAGGGTTAGCTTATAAAAAAATATCCAAATCTTTGATGATCCCTAGGAGCACCATCAAATCTATCATAACCAAATGGAAAGAACATGGCACAACAGCAAACCTGCCAAGAGAAGGCCGCACACCAAAACTCACGGACTGGCCAAGGAGGGCATTAATCAGAGAGGCAGCACAGATATCTAAGGTAACCCTGGTGGAGCTGCAGAGTTCCACAGCAGAGACTGAAGTATCTGTACATAGGACAACAATAATGTGAAAGTGGAAACTCCTGCGCTGTCGGGGGGGGGACTATGCTAAAAGGACACTGCTGCAACACCTAAGTACTGATCCAAGGCAGGACAAATGGGACAAAAGTGGGGGAAGATGGTAGTTGCGCTGTGATGAAGGGGTTGGGGGGAGGGAAGCTACAAAGATGACTAAAGTGGCAAAGTGAACTAAAAAAGCAGAAACGGGCCAATGCATGAATAGATCCTACATGCTAAAAGAACATGGTGGGGATGCAGTGCAGTGCAACGTAGCTGATCAACATGACATGTTGCGGGCAGACAAAGCCTAATATATAAAGGTAATCGTGAAACAGTGACTGCTTGAATATAGCAAAACAAAAATGCATATACTAACACAAATAGGATGAATAATGACACAATGCAAAAAAAAAAAAAAATAAATAATGCAAGAAAAATATATGTGGGCTAGTGCCCCATTAGCAAAAACGTGCCAAATCCTGGTGAACTACAAGTGACAAATCCCTAGGACAAACATGAATATTAGTTCTATCATCCAGTCCAAAAAACAAAAACACGTGATGAGAAACACAAAACAAGTCCAATCGTGAAGGGAGGGGGGATCTTCAGTGAGGACACCTCCGTGTTTGCAAGCCGCTTACCTTACAGCTGTAAGGTGTACAGCCTGTGTTGCAAATGACCCGCAGGTGTAGACGTTCCGTGTATACAGGCAGTGACAATGATGAACATGCCAAGCAAAATATAAAAAATAAAAAGTATACAGCATGTAAAATAACTCTGCAACGACCACAGTGGAGGGGGGGCAAGACACACACAGGGGGAGGTTGCACTCACTTTCATGAAGTGAGTGTGGGCATCAATCCACGAGCACCGAGCTCGTATGCCTCCAGGAGTGTCACCAATCTGGAATCTGTCCCCGTGCCTGGAAACTGGAATATGTCCCCGTGCCTCTCTCCTCAGTGTTCGTCAGGTAGAGTAGTGATGTACAGTGTGAGGGGGAAAGAGACGCACATAGCGTGATCCCATATAAAAGGTATATTTATTTAATAAAACAAGTCCATTCAACTTACATTTAAAACAATGCTGCAGTGTGTAGTAACTACGAGCGCCGAGCTCGTCTCCTGTTGTCACAGCAAAGGGTCTGAATACTTAGGACCATGTGATATTTCAGTTTTTCTTTTTTAATAAATCTGCAAAAATGTCAACAATTCTGTGTTTTTCTGTCAATATGGGGTGCCGTGTGTACATTAATGAGGCAAAAAATGAACTTAAATGATTTTAGCAAATGGCTGCAATATAACAAAGAGTGAAAAATGTAAGGGGGTCTGAATACTTTCCGTCCCCACTGTATATTTATACTATTCATAGTTGGTTGTCCCTGAGACTGTGCACTTTATACATGTGTAGGTGTATTTGAGATCCTATGCAGGGGTTATTTTACCACTATCATTTATCTATTTTATCTTATTGATTATGGTCCTACTATATATATATATATATATATATATATATATATATATATATATATATATATATATATATATAAGCAATTATACTATTGATAGCTGATTGTCCCTGAGACTGCATGCTTCATATAAAGTCCCACTTGTTCCCACTGCCTTTCTCCTTTCATGTTATTTCCATTAGATAGGGATGGAGTTATATGACCTCAGTGGTCCTAACCTCATATAAAGTCCCAAACAATTGCCTTGATTTCAATTATCTTTCAGAATAGCCATTTTGAAAGAAAGACCAATGACTTTCTTCTGGGTGCCCTGGAATTCATACTTCACCATAACTATTTCACTTTCAGTGGTTCCCATTTCCTCCAGGTACAGGGTGTCATGATGGGGACCTCCTGTGCTCTGTCATATGCCAACCAGTACCTGGGGGAGTGGGAACGCATGATCAACCAATCAGAGATAATTACCCCTTCTTGAGCAATATTGTAGTATGGTATAGATATATCGACGACATTTCCCTCATGTGGGATGGACCTACTGAGCAATTACAACCTTTTCTTCATAAACTCAGTCAGAACAATTTCAATCTAATTTTCACCATGACCTGGGACCAGTTCTCCATCACTTTCCTTGATGTGATCATCCACAAGGATGAAAATGGTCTCTTTAGTAGTAGCTTATATAGGAAACACACGGTTGGCAATACATATTACATGCCAGTAGCTTTCATTCACAAGCGTTAATTTCATCCATCCCCTACAGTCAGTACCTGAGGATCAGGAGAAACTGCTCAGATAATAAAATGTTTAGGAGAGAGGCTGGTCTACTCAAAAGAAGGCTTCTAGCATGAGGCTATTCTAACACATGCTTGAAGAAAGCACTTAATAGGGCCTGTACCAGGACACGGAGTGACCTGCTCTATAATCCTTCCTCAAAAACAAACAAGGAGTATCCAATTTCCATCATAATAAAATTTTCAAACCAGCATAAGACAATTATGCGTATTGTAGAAAAATACATGCTGATCCCTGTCCTGACTTTGGACCCTACCATAGGTCCCTTTGTGCCAGATACTCCCCCCATTCACTTTCAGATGAGCCAGATCTCCGTGACCAGTTGGTCTCTAGTGAATTTAAAGCAGATGGATGGAGAGATCTGTGTAAACGCTCAGGAACTTTCACCTGCGGTGGATGCAACTACTGCCAATTTCTTAATACATCAAAAAATATTCTATTACCCAATGGTGAGCATTATAGACCACAGCACTATGCCAATTGCCAAATGCCTGGTGTGGTGTATCTCCTCCTCTGTGACTGTGCATGCTTTTACGTAGGCAAGATGATACAAGAGTTCTGGCAAAGAGCTTATTGCCATATTGCCTCAATGAGGGCATGTAACCCAAGTCTCCCCCTTGGCAGACACATTACCGACATACATGATGGGATTTTTCCCAGAATCTCCTTCATAATCCTTGACCGCATACATCCAGGTATGCGGGGAGGGGATTGGAATAAGATTCTGTTGCAACATGAACAAAGGTGAATTTTCCGCCTCAGTGCCACCAAACCACCTGGCTTAAATGGATCTGTTTCCTTCAGACACTTGCTGGAGGGTTTTTCCTTGTCGGGATCTGAATGGGAACCATTTGACCCTATTTGATCAGTGATTGACCCTACGGGACAATAAACAATTCAAACCTTGTAGCCCCCTAAAGCACAGCTTTCTTCAGTAAATCAATGTACAAACTCCTTAAATCTATCTGATTTTTTATGTTTTTTCGGCTCTTCCCTTCAGGAGTATTGTCAGTTTTCCAACTTTTGTAATTTTTTCAATGTTTAAAATATGTTATTTGCCAGTTATTTTATGTTAGGGATTGCATATTTAAATGATTCTGTATTCTTTAATCATATTGTAATTTTTTCCATTACTAATCTATTAGGATATATGTGGTTTGTTTTCCATTGTACTTTTTGTATATTTTGACATATTTGTCCCCCTTTGGCTTCTCCCTTTCTGGCCTGGGGGTTTTGTTTGTACCTATGTGCATGCCCAATGTGTCCCTCACTCAGTGCATGGGGGCCGTTCATGCCCTTAGTGACGTGCTTGGCCTCTTTCACTAGAGTGTGGCCATAGGTGTGCGCACAGGGTGTGCCAGGTGTGTCTGGGCACACCCTAATCACCCTGTGTGGTGCAGATTTCCCCTGTTTAAATCCCTGATGTTTCACCAAAGCCCCCTAACGGGGCTGATAATAAATAAATAAATAAATAAAAACATTGTAAAAAATAATAGAAAATTAAATAATACAAATAAAAACTACTGACACCAACCACTGCCCTACTGACACCAATCTCTGCCCTACTGACAGCGTCCACTGCTCTACTGACACCGTCAGTATATATACACATGCTCACACACATATGTGTGACTTGACGCTCTCCCTCTGGCCCCCCTCCCCTATTTTAATTAATTATAGGCCTGGTATTCTGCCTTTTGGCGCTGCTGGAGTTTTTTTATTGAATCCATGTTTTTTTTTACCACTATCATGTCCTTCCTCGGTCCTAGAATTCCATAAGAGTAGATGGGTAGGTATGTTTTCTGTTTTCTATTCATATATAGATATAGCCAATTTTGGGGGCTAACCCATATAGTGTTGGTTCCCACACTAGATCAAGAGTGTTCTTTTCTGTTGTTTCTTTATCCACAGCGATATCAGTCGCTCTGGGATATACGTAGGGATTTCTGAGAGGCCACTTTGGGGCGCCCTTAGCGAGTGACTTTCTGTTGGGTCTCTGATGCGTTTTTACATGCAGTCATCTCTCCCTTGACCGGAATGGATGGGTCTGTAGCCACAGCATGTTCCAAGTATTTTTAGTCTGGATGCAAGATATTTTGAGTGTTTATGCAATCTGCATGGTTAGTGTACACACAATTGAGAAATTCAACATTTTTATTTTATGCTTATTTTTTCAATGCATATATCCTTATATTTTCCCTTTATCAATTGTAGACGTATTCACGTCCTGTTGTAACTACCTACCCCTGAAGAAGAGAACCGATATCACAGACTTGAAACGCGTTAGGTATCTCTGTTACGCCAATTTTCAACAGACTAATGGTTGTTGTCAACTGTTGTGTTATTGCATATTTCTGTATCTGCATCCTGCATATTCTATGTATTGTACACGTTGCTTTTTAACTTTACTCTATTAAAAACATTATATATTTATCAATACTGTCTGACCGATTAGATGTATACTCCCTTTCAAAGTTCCATTCCGAGGAAAATCTTCTTTAACTATATGGTTAATAACATCACCTGGGAGACCCCGCCCTTTTGCTTATAACAAGTGTCATTCACTGGACCTGTCATCAGTGGTGGCTGGTGGTATATTTTTTTGGGGGGGCAGCAAACAATCCAGTGCTCTGCGCTCCGAGCCCACACTTTTTTGAAGCCTATTAGAGCCTCTGGCTCTAATCACGTGCTTCTAAAAAAAAAAAAAAAAACCATTGCAATCCATGCGTCCGGCGCCCCGCATATAGATTAGGGGGCCAGACGCATGGATTAGGGGGGGTCTGCGCCCTGCATTACGGGGCTGCCACTGCCTGTCATTCAATGTAGAGCCAAGATACCTCCCCATGGTGAGGGCATGTGGCCTAGTATGGTTCAGGAGGGGTGGCATCATTATCTGCAACCACCTTCATCTTAAACAGCCATTGACAACACAAAGCTGTCATGTATAATAGTGGTAGAAATACAGGTATTATGCAAGATGTTTGGTTCCTGCCAGGCAGGTAAATGTACAGTACAAGCATTTCTCCAAATGCCTAAACATCCTAGGTTCAGACCGAATCTTAATGTGGTTGTAAACCTCAGACATGAAATGTGGACAAAGCATATCCTACTATACTGTGTACTTTTCAATATCCAAAGCACTGACTGTGATTTCCCTCTGCCTCATTCCTCTGCTATCTGCATGAGTCACGTCTGGCAGCTGACACAAGAGATAAAAAGATGATAAGGAAGGAGAGCTTCGGGGAAACAACCTGTGATTGATATCTAAAAGTGTATCTAAAGTAAAAACTTTTCTTTTAAATTTGGATAGAGTGGTTAAGAATTAGCACTGCTGTCAGGTTTATATTGATGTATAGGTCCTAGTTAGAGAGTTTTATTCTCTCATTGTGTCCCAGTGACATCTAACAGTGCATTTCTTTTCTGACTTCCACACTAGAAAATTAGATCTCTCCAAGTGACACACTGGGGGTCACTTACTATAGCGCGGAAAAATGATCCTGCAGTCCCGGAAAATAGCGCCAATTAAGGCCAATTAAGACTTCAACTCTCAGAAACTGGGCGCTAATGTAAATGGAAAGCAGCAATATTGCCGCCAAACATGCCTGTCAGATCACATGCGGGAATAGTGGAAGTCAATGGGGCTCGAACCTGAAAAATCCAAAGTTCTCACTAAAGGCTTATATGCAAGTTCTTGGCCATAAAAAGTGTATGGGGCCTGGGTCCTGCCCCAGGGGACATGTATCAATTGGAAAAATGTTTTTAAAATGGCCGTTTTTTCAGGAGCAGTGATTTTAATAATGATTAAAGTGAAACAATAAAAATAAAAAAATACCTTAAATATTGTTCCTGGGGGGTGTCTATAGTATGCCTGTAAAGTAGCGCATCTTTCCCGTGTTTATTACTGTACAGCAGCAAAATTACATTTCTAAAGGAAAAAAGGTCATTTAAAATTGCTCGTGGCTGTAATGATTTGCCAGATACCGGCAATATAGAGTAAAAATCAAAGAAAAAAAAACGGTGTGGGTCACCCCCACCAGTCCATACCAGGTCCTTCGAGTCTGGTATGGATATTAAGGGGAACTCCATGCCAAAAATTAAAAAAAAGTGGAGAAGACCGAAGGAAGATGGAGGAAGAAGCGGGGGAAAGAAGAAGACATTTTTAATAAAGGAATTGTCAAAAACTGGCTATTGTCTTTTGTCACATTTCACTTCTTTTTTTTTACAATGTACCCAATACCCATTCACATAGGGGGGCCGGGATCTGGGGGCTTCCAGATTCTGATAAGGGTGGACCCCAAAGCACCCTCCCCATGTTGAGGTTGAGGGCATGTGGCTTGGTATGGTTCAGGAGGGGGTGGCGCTCACTCCACCCCCCCCCCCGTTTCCTGACCTGCCAGGCTGCGTGCTCGGATAAGGTTCTGGTATGGATTTTGGGGGACCCCTAAGCCATTTTTTCTTAAATTTTGGTGCAGGGTTCCCCTTAAAATCCATATAAGATCCGAAGGGCCTGGTATGCATGGGGGGGGGACCCTACCCTACACCATTTTTTCCTTGCTTTTTGAATAGCTGGATTTTTGGAATTCCACATCATAATATTATTGAATAATTACATACCATTGCATACATTTTAACAGTTAAAATGATGGAATTAAGAAATCTGATGTGCATTTGCTAATTATGCTGCTGAGTACAATGTACATTTTCAGTAGGTGATACCATTGATGGGATTCAAACCCACAGCTTGAACCTTTGAAGGTAGCAGGGCATACCACTACACCATGGAGCTGAGCACAATCATATGTAGAAAATACTATTACTAATGTTTGATTCTTTTCATTCTATACAATAATGTTTTGCATTTGAGGCATTAATGTTATGGTACCAACCATGCTCATGTGCCATTGGCTATTGGGTAGGGATGAGCTGAACACCCCTGGTTCAGTTTGCAGAACTTGCGACCAGGCAAAAAATTTGTGTGAACACTGTTAAAGTCTATGAGACACGAACATGAAAAATCAAAAGTGCACATTTTAAAGGCTTATATGCAAGTTATTGCCAAAATAGTGTTTGGGGATCCGGGTCCTGCCCCAGGGGACATGTATCAATGCAAAAAAAGTTTTAAAAATGGTAGTTTTTTCAGGAGCAGTGATTTTAATAATGCTTAAAGTGAAACAATAAAAATGAAATATTGATTTAAATATTGTGCCTTGGGGTGTCCTTAGTAGGCCTGTAAAGCAGCGCATCTTTCCCATGTTTATAACAATACAGTAGCAAAATGACATTTCCAAAGGAAAAAAAATGTCTTTTAAAACTTCTCGCAACTGTAATGTATTGTTGGATCCTGACAAAAAAAAATCCTGACCCAAAATCCATACCAGACCCTTATATGAGCATGTAACCTGGCATGCCGCAGGAAAAGAGAAGGGGGGACGAGAGAGCGCCCCCGCCTCCTGAACCATACCAGGCCACATGCCGTGCCCTTGTTGATGGGGACAAGGGCCTCATCCCCACAACCCTTGCCCAGTGGTTGTGGTGGTCTGCGGGTGGGGGGGCTTATCGGAATCTGGAAGCCCCCTTTAACATTGTACCTGTACCCATTCACCAAAAAAAAAGCAGTGAAATGTTACAAAAAACATAGCCGGTTTTTGACAATTCCTTTATTGTATAATAGCTCTGAGTGGTCTTCTCCCCTGAGCTGTGTCTCCCGCAGTCATCTTCTTCTGGTGCTGTCTCTCTTGCCGCCATCCTCTATTGCTGTCTCTCCCACTACCATCTACTTCTCCCGCTGCTGTGTTCTTCCTCACCACCGTCTTCCTCCGTTGTGTTGTCCCCCGCTGTCTGGCGTCTTATACACAGCCATGGGGCGTGACCATCCATTGACGTCACACAGAAAGCCCGTCCCCTTTTTTCCAGAAAATAACCAGCTACAGGTATATACAGTGTTAAAATAATAACCACAAAACACATCAAAAATCGCATCACAAACACAACAGCATTTCTGGTGCGGTTCCATTGTAATCTATTACCCGCAAATCACGTGAAAAAAGTCCCCGACCATTTCCAAAAACGCACGGACCTGCAAAACGCATAGATGTGAACTAGTACCATAGGAAACCATGTTAAATGGACTGTAGAGTGTTTCTGCAAACTGCAAAATGCACAAAAAAATGCATAGATGTGAACCTAGGGTCAGGGCCAGTTCACACTGGAGCGATGCGGAAACCCTGCGAATCCAGTGCGGGTACCCGCATCACATACAATTCGCAGGCAGTTCACACTGCCATATGCAAACTGCTGGGAGTGTCAGTAGAAAGCTAAAGATACCCCCAAATCAGTTTGCATATCGCAGAGCAAACTGCAAATTCAGACAACACCCGTGCAATCCGAATCTTGTGCAGACCAAAAAAAGGGTCCTGTGCGAGTTTGGTCCGAACGCGATGCAAATTCAACCATACAATCTGTATGGCTGAGTTTGCATCACACAGACATCGTATGTGATTTGCAGTGAGGGGAAAATCACATCAGATGTCGGAGAGCACAGCAGTGTGAACCAGGCCTAAGGCCCCTTTCACACTTGTGCAACTTGTCCTGCGACTCCTGCATCCATAGGCCTCAAGATAACACTGGCATTGCATCAAATAACATCAAATTTGCGGCAAAAAGCGATGCAAAATCACGGGACTTTCAGGTTGCACAAGTGTGAAAAGGGCCTTATGGACTTCAAGTTGTATGAAAAGTCGGCCAAGTATGAAAGGAACCTAATGAGAATTCATTGATAACACCTTTGAATTAGGCCCCATTTGCACTTGTGCAACCAATGCCTGTGTAATGTTGTGGTATATGGACCTCAGGTCGCATCAAAGTCAAACCAAAGTAGTGCAGGGATGAATTTGACCCACTTGCAGGATTCACAAGTGAGAATAATGTCGAATTCAAAGGTATTATCCATTAATCTCATTCACACTGCAGCGAACTGAAAGTCACACTATTTTGCTGCTGCAACTTGGCCCCAGCTTCTGGGAATGCCTGTGTATTATTGCGCCCTATGTACCTCGAATCACATGAAAGTCACACCAAAGTAGTACAGGGACTACTTTGAAGTTGTTGCAACTTGAAGTAGCACAGATATGAATGGTTATCATTGAGAATCATGGGGTGCAACTTGTCATGCACCTCGGAGGTCCAAATTTGCTGGAAAAGTGGCCCAACTGTGCAACAAGTCATATATATTTTAATAGAAAGGCGCTCTCATTTATATTTGCATAATCCTTACTGATTTACATCAGCAGAACAAATGCAGGAAGTGATGTGTGCACATGGGCCAGAAGCAAATGTGTGGTGATGCCAAACAAATCAACGAACCCTATCCACACCAAATCTAACTACCACATCCACCCCCACATTGAGTAAGCACAAGTACATATCCTACACTTACCCGACAAATGAGCAGCACCTCCTCTTTGCTAAAGAGGGACCTCGCCATCTCCACCTAGATGGAGATCCCGACCAGCACAGTTTGGGGATGGCCCCTTCCTGTTCCAACATGACTGCACACCAGTGCACACAGCAAGGTCCATAAAGACAGGGATGAGCGAGTTTGGGGTGGAGGAACTTGACTGGCCTGCACAGAGTCCTTACCTCAACCCAATAGAACACCTTTTAGCAGAGACTGCAAGCCAGGTCGTCTCATCCAACATCAGTGCCTGGCCTCACAAATGCGCTTCTGGAAGAATGGTCAAACATTCCCATAGGCACACTAAGCCTTGTGGACAGCCTTCCTAGCCTTCCCAGAAACTGTTCTAGCTGCAAAGGGTGGGCCAAATACATTTTTAACCCTATGGACCAAGACTGGACTGTCATTAAAGTTCATGTGGCTAGATAGTTTATCTGGCAAGATTTACAATGGTGGTGGAACCCTCCTACACATAAATACTACATTTAGACATAGTTTTAGGACCTGGGAGATGAGACAACTTCTCTAAGTGAAGCTGCATGTTTGGGGTTTGAACCCAGATGCTCAGGTATGCTAAGCAGAAGTTCTAACTTCTAAGCCACAGAGCTGACATTTGTGAAAATCTCCTACACATAAATATTGCATTTCTTTGGACATAGAGGTGATGGAATTACATTACTCAAGAGTAGGAATGAGCTTCGAGTTTGAGTCGAACTCATGTTCGACTCGAACATCGGCTGTTCGCAAGTTCGCCAAACAGCGAACAATTTGGGGTGTTCGCGGCAAAATCGAATGCCGCGGAACACCCTTTAAAAGTCTATGGGAGAAATCAAAAGTGCTAATTTTAAAGGCTTATATGCAAGTTATTGTCATAAAAAGTGTTTGAGGACCTGGGTCCTGCCCCAGGGGACATGGATCAATGCAAAAAAAAGTTTTAAAAACGGCCGTTTTTTCAGGAGCAGTGATTTTAATAATGCTTAAAGTCAAACAATAAAAGTGTAATGTCCCTTTAAATTTCGTAGCTGGGGGGTGTCTATAGTATGCCTGTAAAGGGGCGCATGTTTCCCATGTTTAGAACAGTCTGACAGCAAAATGACATTTCAAAGGAAAAAAAGTCATTTAAAACTACTCGCGGCTATTGCATTGCCGGTCCGACAATACACATAAAAGTTCATTGATAAAAACGGCATGGGAATTCCCCGCAGGGGAACCCCGAACCAAAATAAAAAAAAAATGACATAGGGGTCCCCCTAAATTCCATACCAGGCCCTTCAGGTCTGGTATGGATATTAAGGGGAACCCCGGGCAAAAAAAAAAAAAAAATGACGTGGGGGTCCCCCTAAATTCTATACCAGACCCTTCAGGTCTGGTATGGATTTTAAGGGGAACCCCGCGCCAAAATTTTAAAAAAAAATGGCGTGGGGTCCCCCCAAAAATCCATACCAGACCCTTATCCGAGCACGCAACCTGGCAGGCTGCAGGAAAAGAGGGGGGGACGAGATAGCGCCCCCCCCCTGAACCGTACCAGGCCACATGCCAAGAGCCAGAAGAACCAGAAGAAGAAGATGAAGGAAGATAGAAGAAAGAAGAAGCATTTAAATAAAGGAATTGTCAAAAACTGTCTCTTGTCATTTTTAACATTGTTGACAGTTTTTTAGTGAAATGGTAGGGGTACTTTTGTACCCCCTTACTATTTCACACAGGGGGGGCCATGATCTGGGGGTCTCCTTGTTAAAGGGGGCTTCCAGATTCCGATAAGCTCCCCGCCCGCAGACCCCCACAACCACCGGCCAGGGTTGTGGGGATGAGGCCCTTGTCCTCATCAACATGGGGACAAGGTGTTTTGGGGGGGCTACCCCAAAGCACCCTCCCAATGTTGAGGGCATGTGGCCTGGTACGGTTCAGGAGGGGGGCTGCTCTCTCATCCCCTCTCTTTTCCTGCGGCCTGCCAGGTTGCCTGCTCGGATAAGGGTCTGGTATGGATTTTTGGGGGGACCCCACGCCATTTTTTTTTTTAATTTTGGCGTGGGGTTCCCCTTAATATCCATACCAGACCTGAAGGGCCTGGTATGGAATTTAGGGGGACCCCCACATCATTTTTTTTTAAATTTTGGTTCGGGGTTCCCCTGTGGGGAATTCCCATGCCGTTTTTATCAATGAACTTTTATGTGTATTGTCGGACCGGCAATGCAATAGCCGCGAGTAGTTTTAAATTACTTTTTTCCTTTGAAATGTCATTTTGCTGTCAGACTGTTCTAAACATGGGAAACATGCGCCCCTTTACAGACATACTATAGACACCCCCGAGCTATGAAATTTAAAGGGATATTATACTTTTATTGTTTGACTTTAAGCATTATTAAAATCACTGCTCCTGAAAAAACGGCCGTTTTTAAAACTTTTTTTTGCATTGATCCATGTCCCCTGGGGCAGGACCCAGGTCCCCAAACACTTTTTATGACAATAACTTGCATATAAGCCTTTAAAATTAGCACTTTTGATTATTCATGTTCGTGTCCCATAGACTTTAACGGTGTTTGCGTGTTCGAACAAACTTTTGTCCTGTTCGCATGTTCTGGTGCGAACAGGGGGGTGTTCGGCTCATCCCCACTCAAGAGTTATACTTGATTTATTTGGTGGTTCTTTGTGGGTGAGTGTAGAATAGTGATATTACCCTCAAATTTTGGGGAATTACATTTTGATTTCTGACGTTAGTACACATATCAAATTATGATTATTTGGAAATGATAAAAATAGGATTTTTACGTCATACTTACCTGTAAAATCCTTTTCTTTGAGTGCATCATGAGAGACAGAGTCAGGCTAATATTCATTACCTGCTGGGTTATACTTCATCATTAGGTGAATGGACACTGGTAGACCAAAGGTCTTCAGACAGGAAGTGATCCCCTATATAACTCCTCCCATACAGGAGTATTTTAGTTTTGTAGCAAGCACTAAATCCTCAAAAAAGAGGGGAGGGATCTCTGTGTCCCATGATGTACTCAAACAAAAGGATTCTACTGGTAAGCATGACGTAAAAATCCTATTTTCTTTTCCATACATCATGGAACACAGGATCAGGCTAATATTCATTACCTGCTGGGATGTCCCAGAGCAATAGCCTTGAGGGGAGGGAGACACCCTGCCAAAAAATAGCCATCGGAACTTATACGGCAGCCCGCAGTACACTGTGGCCGAAAGCCGAATCCTCGGCTACTCAAACATACACTTGATAAAATTTTGTGAACGTATCTACTGGAGAACAGGTAGCAGCCTTACAAATCTGAGCCACAGATACCTGATGACGAAAAGCCCAGGAGGTTCCTACACCCCTGGTAGAATGAGCTCTCACCCTGAAGGGAGGAGCTTTATGTTTCAGACCGTAGGCCTGAATGACCAATTAAAAGGACCCAATTGGCAATGGAACCTTGGAAGCTGCCTGCCCCTTCTTGGGTCCTTTTGGTAAAACAAAAAAAAGAGTCTGATCCTCGGATCTCTGCAGATCTAGACAAATAAACCTTGACTGCCCAGACAACATCCAAAGAATATAGTCGTCTCTCTTCCTCCGAACGAGGCTGAGAGAAAAAAGAAGGCAAAATAATGTCCTGATTTAAAAATGAAAGGCCGACACCACTTTTGGCAAAAAGGATGGAACAGGTCATAACACGACTCTGTCATGGTCAAGGATTAAGGATCAAGTACGGTTCCCTGCATGAAAGGGCCACCAACTCCGACACCCTTCTAGCCGAGGTGATAGCCATCAGGAAGGCTAACTTGCATGACAGCAAGTCTAATGGAATTTCCTTAATAGGTTCAAATGGTTGTTTCTGTAACACAGACAGCACTGAGTTCAAGTCCCAAGGACACTTAGGTGAACTAATGGGGGGAAGCAAGCGAGTTGCCCCCTGCATAAAGGTTCAGATCAGTGAATGGGAGGCTAAAGGCCTTTGGAAGAATACTGATAGGGCCGAAACGTGACCTCTGATTGTACTCAAAGCCAATTTGATTTCCACAGCCCTTAAAAGACCCAATACTGGTGCTAGGACCTTTGTGAACACCCGGTAAGCTGTAGCAAGCCTGAAGGGTAGAGCCACAAACTGAAAATGTTCCTCTACTGCAAAACGTAGGAACCTCTGATAAGGCTGAAAGATAGGTATGTGTAAATACGAGTCCTTTATATCGATGGAGGCTAGAAAGCCTCACCTCTGGAGTGAGGTTACTACTGAGTGGACAGACTCCATCTGAAAGGATTGTATCAACAGATACTTGTTCGGGGGCCTTAGGTCCAAAATGGGCCTTGTGTCCCTGTTTGGCTTCTGAACCGTAAACAGGTTTGAGTAAAACCCTCTACAATCACTCCTTGATGCACTAGATGATGTAGTGCCTGAAGCAATAAGTTTCTTTTTGGAGGATCCGAGGGAACGCTGGATCTTAGAAACCTCTTAGGGGGAACCCCATGTAACTCCAGCTTGTAACCGCGAGATATAATTGAGGTGACCCACTCGTCCTGAATTGTTATTTTCCAAATGCCTGCAAAGTGCAGCAGCCTTCCCCCCACCCGATGGAGTGGGCGCGTCCCCTCAAAAGGAGGGCTTGGTGTTGGGTTTAGAAGAATTTTGGACCCAGGGCCTTTTCTGCGGCTTGCCCCTGGCTATAGGGCCCTGTTGGCGGTGGAACCGCCCTGACGCTGAGACATTTGAGGAAGCAGTCCCTGGGTTTTTAAATGAGGGACATCTGGTGCTTTTCTTCACAGGAAGTAGAGAACCCTTCCCTCCGGAAATCTTTTGGATATATTTGTCCAAGTGATCACCGAATAAACGTTCCCCATGAAACGGGAAACCTGCCAATAACTTTTTACAAGGAAGCTCGATTGACCAGTTCTTAAACCATAAAAGTCTGTGCATATGTACAGACAAGAGAGCCAGAGGAGAAACCTGCTGTATTGAATCCTTTAAAGCATCAACAGCAAAACACAGCGCTCGAGGAATGTCTGTTTTACTTTCAGGCAGATCATCCTCCTGGTTAGGCCTATTGGGCCATTTGACCCGATCCTTTAGGAACTGCAAATACCAATTGCTACAACAGCTGGCTGAATAGCTGAACTTGCCAAAGAAAAGAAAACTCCAATTTCTTGTCAACAGGGTCTTTCAAGCCCCGTGTGTTATCTGCTGGACAAGTTAAGTTCATATTTAAGGAAGAGACTGCTGCATCTACGGCTGGCTTGCTCCATTTTTTTAACAAACTTTTCATCCATGGGATATAAAAGGGAAAACCTTTTAGAAGGCAAAAAAGTCCTGTCAGGATGTTCCCAATTAGCATACACCGCCAATAGGGGGTGTAGCGGGAAAGTCTGTGCTACCTGAAAAGGCCTCAGAGATCCCAAAGAGGACCAGGGGCTCAGTCACCTCTGCAAGAGGCAACTTAGAGGCAGAACAAACCATTTCGGTCAGAGTCAGGATCAAAAGCCTCTGCGAATGAGAGGCAGACATCGACTGGATATCTTCTTGTCCAGATTGCTCGGAAACAGACTCATCTGCCGTGCACTCCACCGAATCCTGAGCTTTAAGCTCTTCCCCATCTTCAACCCATTCCTGCTCCAGACTAGGAGACTCCGGGGAGGGGGATCTGTCATGCTTCCTGCCACCCTGCGGGATGGAGGCAATCATCACAGCAATCCTGTGCTCTAACCCGGCTAGGGCTGAGGACAGTTCATTCTTAGTGATAAAGGGTGAAGCAGCAGCATTGACTGTAGGCACAATACCAGATAGGCGCAGCGGCTCAGATTGCCCGGAAGCCTCTGGTCCTTCAAGGGATATAACACTAGGAATATGACTAGGTTCACCTGAGGACATAGGTGTGCCCTTCCTTGTGGTGTTAGTCACACTCCTCTTTTTGGAAGACATTTAATAGCAATAGCCTCAAACAAAGAACACCTCAGAAGGGAGACCCTTTAATAGGGCTTACCAAGCCCCTATGTAACAATCCTGCTAAGCACCTTTAGCCTGCCAAGCAACGCCTGGTGACTCACATGACCCGGGTAAGGAAAAATGAACCACTGCAAGTGTCTGTTCAAAGCCTGCTCTGTGTCCCATAGCTGCCTTCTGGAAGCACCACATGCTTGGCCTACACAGCTTAAATAATCTGGGTGTGCGCCGGAACGTTCTGTGCGTGGTCCCGGCATGACTGTATTCACGTATGACTCAAATTTTTGTGCACCCAGATAAAGGCTATGGCGCATGTGTGGTGAAGCCGCTTGCGCCATGGCCGCCAAACAAACTGCTGAGCCCAGTGTCACTCTTGTGAACGCACATGCGCCATGGCAAGCCGAGGCAAAATGGCGCACCGTCGTGCGCCATCATACAGGTAAAAAACAGCCAGACACAAGCAAAAAAGGTACACTTTGCAAACACCCACAGCTAGCCCAAAACTCCCTCGTATGGTCACCGCACACAGGTGTCCAGCTTTTAGCTAGCTTGACTGTTACAATCACTGGGACACCCCACAATAATAAAATAAAAGGGGTTTCACTTACCCGTCCAGGCGCAGGACCACCTAGAAATTAAGGGCCCAATCTTCACCCTTTGCGGTGGGTTCCTGTGGACCTTCAAGTATTGGGTACCCTTTTCATGTTTAGGGTCCACTCCTTTGGACTTGTACAGCACCCTACAGGAAATGCCTTAGCACTGTAGTGTCCAGGATTTCCACTCCGCAGGGTCCAGTGCCCGGAGGCCACATTACAGGAAAAACCTTGCAGGATCTTAAGTTTTCTTTGCGAGGCTCGGGTGCCATTTATCTAAGCTTAAAAGCCTGTGTCAAATGGATCCGATCGGTCAAACCCTTGATTCATTTTGGAACGTTTGTGGGACTAGAGACCTGGAGCTCAGAGAGCTCAAACAAACCATGCCATTCACCTTGCAGACACTGGTAAAAAACTAAAGTACTTCCTGTATGGGAGGGGTTATATAGGGGATCACTTCCTGTCTGAAGACCTTTTGTCTACCAGTGTCCATTCACCTAATGATGAAGTATAACCCAGCAGGTAATGAATATTAAGCCTGACTCTGTGTCCCATGATGTATGAAAAAGAAAAGCACAAAAAATTGTGACTCATTCTAAATTTGTATCAGCAATGGTATTGTTTGTGCTTTGTAAAGACACCTGTGTGAGTTTGGGTAAAGATTGTTGTGAGATGGAGAGTAAAGCCTCGTACACACGATCAGATTTTCCGCAGACAAAACCTCTGACTTTTGTTCGAAGAGCGTTGGCCAAGAACTTGTCTTGTATACAAACGGCAAGGAATTGTCAGCCAACAAACATGAACATAATGACATACTACGTGATTTTTCAGCTCTTCAGCGCCACCCTTTGGGCTACTTCTGCTAATTTCACGTTAGTAGAAGTTTGTCGAGTGTTGATTTGGGCTTTTCATTTTGCGCTTTTCATTTTGCGCTCTTCAGTTCGTTTCTGAACAGCTGTTCGTCAACCAGCCATGTTGCGGAATTGGAGGAGATAACATGTTATTTATTATTGGCCTTGGAGTTATTGCTTTGACCCAAGTCCAGTACAGGAACAGGACGAGGAGGATTTCTTGGACCAAAAATTGGTTGCTTTATTAATTGTGACCAATTATGTCATGTGACTTTGCTGCTGGAGCTCCAGGAGAATAATCCAGATGATTTTCGGAATCATCTCCGGATGACGGGCCCCTGCTTTCACCAACTCTTGGCATTGTTGACCCCCTATATTAAGAAGCAGGACACACGCATGAGGCTTTTATTTTATTTTTTGGTTGAATAATGATTTGATTTGGTATATTTTCTATATTTTTGGATGCATAGAATGCACTTTTTGATTAAATTCTATTGGCAGATAGCATGTCTAATTATATTTGTTTTCTTTTTTTAATGCACAATAAAACAAATGTGGAGAATAATACTTGGCTAGGCATGTTTTACTTCGAATGATCGTTTGGGAGTAGGCAGTTACATTTTAAAAAATACAATGTAAAATTAACAAGGGACACGAACATAGTTGTATCTTTGATCTTAAAAAATACGGGATAATGGTGTTGTGGTAACTTGCAACAAAAAAAAAAAATAACAAGCATAATAATATTATTCTTGATATCACTAGAAAAAAAAAAGCTTTTGAATTTCTGATTGCAATAACTCAATCAGTATCACCAGCAAAGCAGATTCATTATTATGCCATTAACCACTTCAGCCCCGGAAGGATTTACCCCCTTCCTGACCAGAGCACTTTTTACAAATTGGCACTGCGTCGCTTTAACTGCTAATTGCGCGGTCATGCAATGCTGTAACCAAACGAAATTTGCGTCCTTTTCTTCCCACAAATAGAGCTTTCTTTTGATGGTATTTGATCACCTCTGCCGTTTTTATTTTTTGCGCTATACACGGAAAAAGACCGAAAATTTTGAAAAAAAATGATATTTTCTACTTTTTGTTCTAAAAAAAATCCAATAAACTCAATTTTAGTCATACATTTAGGCCAAAATGTATTTGGCCACATGTCTTTGGTAAAAAAAATGTCAATAAGTGTATATTTATTGGTTTGCGCAAAAGTTATAGCGCCTACAATCTAGGGTACATTTTCTGGAATTTACACAGCCTTTAATTTATGACTGCCTATGTCGTTTCTTGAGGTGCTAAAATGGCAGGGCAGTACAAAACCCCCACAAATGACCCCATTTTGGAAAGTAGACACCCCAAGGAAATTGCTGATAGGCATGTTGAGCCCATTGAATATTCATTTTTTTTGTCCCAAGTGATTGAATAATGACAAAAAAAAAAAAAAAAAAAAAAAATTACAAAAAGTTGTCACTAAATGATATATTGCTCACACAGGCCATGGGCATATGTGGAATTGCACCCCAAAATACATTTAGCTGCTTCTCCTGAGTATGGGGATACCACATGTGTGGGACTTTTTGGGAGCCTAGCCGCATACGGGGCCCCGAAAACCAATCACCGCCTTCAGGATTTCTAAGGGCGTACATTTTTGATTTTACTCCTCACTACCTATCACAGTTTTGAAGGCCATAAAATGCCCAGATGGCACAAACCCCCCCCCAAATGACCCCATTTTGGAAAGTAGACACCCCAAGCTATTTGCTGAGAGGCATGTTGAGTCCATGGAATATTTTATATTTTGACACAAGTTGCGGGAAAGTGACAATTTATTTTTTATTTTTTTTTTTTTTTGCACAAAGTTGTCACTAAATGATATATTGCTCACACAGGTCATGGGCATATGTGGAATTGCACCCCAAAATACATTCTGCTGCTTCTCCTGAGTATGGGGATACCACATGTGTGGGACTTTTTAGGAGCCTAGCCGCGTACGGGACCCCGAAAACCAATCACCGCCTTCAGGATTTCTAAGGGTGTACATTTTTGATTTCACTCTTCACTGCCTATCACAGTTTCGGAGGTCATGGAATGCCCAGGTGGCACAAACCCCCCCCAAATGACCCCATTTTGGAAAGTAGACACCCCAAGCTATTTGCTGAGAGGCATGGTGAGTATTTTGCAGCTCTCATTTGTTTTTGAAAATGAAGAAAGACAAAAAAAAAAATTTTTTTTTTCTTTTTTTAATTTTCAAAACTTTGTGACAAAAAGTGAGGTCTGCAAAATACTCACTATACCGCTCAGCAAATAGCTTTGGGTGTCTACTTTCCAAAATGGGGTCATTTGGGGGGGGTTTGTGCCACCTGGGCATTCCATGGCCTCCGAGACTGTGATAGGCAGTGAAGAGTGAAATCAAAAATTTACGCCCTTAGAAAGCCTGAAGGCGGTGCTTGGTTTTCGGGGTCCCATACGCGGCTAGGCTCCCAAAAAGTCTCACACATGTGGTATCCCCGTACTCAGGAGAAGCAGCAGAATGTATTTTGGGGTGTAATTTCACATATTCCCATGGCATGTTTGAGCAATATATAATTTAGTGACAACTTTGTGCAAAAAAAAAAAAAAAAAAAAAAAATTTGTCTCTTTCCCGCAACTTGTGTCACAATATAAAATATTCCATGGACTCGACATGCCTCTCAGCAAATAGCTTGGGGTGTCTACTTTCCAAAATGGGGTCATTTGGGGGGGGTTTGAACTGTCCTGGCATTTTATGCACAACATTTAGAAGCTTATGTCACACATCACCCACTCTTCTAACCACTTGAAGACAATGCCCTTTCTGACACTTTTTGATTACATGAAAAAATTATTTTTTTTTGCAAGAAAATTACTTTGAACCCCCACACATTATATATTTTTTTAAAGCAAATGCCCTACAGATTAAAATGGTGGGTGTTTCATTTTTTTTTTTCACACAGTATTTGCGCAGCGATTTTTCAAACGCATTTTTTGGGGAAAAAACACACTTTTTTACATTTTAATGCACTAAAACACACTATATTGCCCAAATGTTTGATGAAATAAAAAAGATGATCTTAGGCCGAGTACATGGATACCAAACATGACATGCTTTACAATTGCGCACAAACGTGCAGTGGCAACAAAATAAATACATTTTTAAAAGCCTTTAAAAGCCTTTACAGGTTACCACTTTAGATTTACAGAGGAGGTCTACTGCTAAAATTACTGCCCTCGATCTAACCGTCGCGGTGATACCTCACATGCATGGTGCAATTGCTGTTTACATTTGACGCCAGACCGACGCTTGCGTTCGCCTTAGCGCGAGAGCAGGGGGGACAGGGGTGCTTTTTTTTTTTTTTTTTTTTTTTTCTTTATTATTTTTTTGCTTTTTTATCTTATTTTAAAACTGTTCCTTTCATTTTTTTTTTTTTTAATCATTTTTACTGTTATCTCAGGGAATGTAAATATCCCCTATGATAGCAATAGGTAGTGACAGGTACTCTTTTTTGAAAAAATTGGGGTCTATTAGACCCTAGATTTCTCCTCTGCCCTCAAAGCATCTGACCACACCAAGATCGGTGTGATAAAATGCTTCCCCAATTTCCCAATGGCGCTATTTACATCCGGCGAAATCTAAGTCATAAAATGCTCGTAGCTTCCGGTTTCTTAGGCCATAGAGATGTTTGGAGCCACTCTGGTCTCTGATCAGCTCTATGGTCAGCTGGCTGAATCACCGGCTGCATTCTCAGGTTCCCTGTTGAGACAGGAGAGCCAGAGAAAAACACGGAAGACGATGGGGGGGGGGGGCATTCTCTTCCACTGCTTGTAAAAGCAGTCTAGAGGCTAATTAGCCGCTAGAATTGCTTTTACATGAAAGCCGACCGCTGGCTGAAAAGAATGATACCAAGATGATACCTAAACCTGCAAGCATCATTTTGGTATAACCACTCAAAGTCGTGAATGCTGTACCTGAAGACAAAAATATGGCTAACAATAAAGCACAGTAAATGGTAAAGTATAAAAAATTGCATACCTGAAAAGCAAACATGATAAAACATAATAACAATAAAACATTGCAGAATAGAATACAGTAAAAAAGAGCAGAACAATAGAGAGAATAGAGAGAGAGAGAATAGAGAGAGAACAATAAAACTACAACTATTACTTTTTATTTTATATTTTTGTTTGTGTTTTTTTTTTTTTTTTTTACACTTTTTTTGTAACTGTAACTTTTATAACTGTAACCGGTTCCAGGTTCGGGTCTCTCAAAATGCGATGGCATCTTGGGAGACCCTGTGAAAGTGTGTCCTAGTCTGTGCAATGCTGTACCCTACGCTAATACTCAGCTAGTGAATGGTAGCATTCAAAACATTCACCAATGCAAAGACCAGGATTGTCAGGACAGGAGGGACAATAATAGCGGGTGTCACGCCTATATCCGCGCTTACTGCAGACACGACATCTTTTTTGGGGGAGTTCGTTGGGTAGGGGTACTCGGGAGGACATAAAGAAAATGCCTCTCATGCAGCCGACTGCATTTGGTTGGGGATGTGAATGGGGGAAGTACGGGCGCTGCAGAAGCGGTGGGTTCCCAATTAGGATTGGCGAATGCAGCAGGAAGGGCATTATGGGCACGACGGGCCTGTGTTTGTCTTCTTTGTGGCAGCGGGACACTACTTGTGCTTGCCACCTCACCAGCTTGAACTGCACTTATGGGACTCGCCACGTCACCAAGTGTTACTGCAGTGCTGGTTTGACTATGACCGGGGTGTACTAGGCCGCTGGCGCTTGCCAGTTCACCAAAACGCTACCAAAAAAACTGTTAACGATCGCAGGGATCAGGCCTGACTCTGCGAACGCTGCAGTTATGCGTTTAGTGTTTTGTAAGTGACAGTGATCGATCGATACTGCACTTGGGTGGGCTGGGCTGGGCCGGGCGGAGGGGCAAAACGCAGGTGCTAGCAGGTATCTGGGCTGATTCCGCTAACACTGCGTTTTTGGGAACCCTAAACTGCTGGGGATGCCAGTATAGATCTGATCGGATCAGATCAGATATTGATCCGATCAGATACTATACCACTAAGGGAGGTGTACGGTGCGTGCGTGGGTGTTAGCGCTACTGGCACTAACCTGACGCTGCCTGGGGCTGGTGCTTGCCAGTTCACCAAAACGCTACCAAAAAAACTGTTAGCGATCGCAGGGATCAGGCCTGACTCTGCGAACGCTGCAGTTATGCGTTTAGTGTTTTGTAAGTGACCGTGATCGATCGATACTGCACTTGGGTGGGCTGGGCCGAGCCGGGCGGAGGGGCAAAACGCAGGTGCTAGCAGGTATCTGGGCTGATCCCGCTAACACTGTGTTTTTGGGAACCCTAAACTGCTGGGGACGCTAGTATAGATCTGATCAGATCAGATATTGATGCGATCAGATACTATACCACTAAGGGAGGCGTATGCTGCGTGCGTGGGTGTTAGCGTTACTGGCGCTAATCTGACGCTGCCTGGGGCGACGCATATCACCGCCGGGCGATCAGGGGGCTAAATCTTTATTCGGCGGGTGCCCTGACACTATAAAAAATAAACAAACTAACCAGCGTCACCCGTAACGGTTATACAGTGATCAGTGGTGAAAGGGTTAACTAGGGGGCAATCAAGGGGTTAAAACATTTATTAGGTAGTATATGGGGGTCCCTGTCTCTATAAAACGCTGACGGCGAACCTAAATATTTACCTCACTAACTAGCGTCACCAGCGACACTAATACAGCGATCAGAAAAATGATCGCTTAGCGACACTGGTGACAGGGGGTGATCAAGGGGTTAAAACTTTATTAGGGGGGGTTAGGGGGGTACCCTAGACCTAAAGGGGGGTAATACTAACTGTCCTAACACTGTAAATGTCACAAACTGACACCAATACAGTAATCAGAAAAAAAAAAAAAAAAAAAAAAAAAAACCTGCTGGTGTCAGTTTGTGACAGGGGGGGGGGGGTGATTGGGGGGGGATCGGGGGGCGATCGGGGGGGGGATCGGGGTGTTTTGTGTGCCTGGCATGTTCTACTGTGTGTGTGTAGTGTTGTGCACTCACATTGCAGTCTTCTCTCCTCGGCCCGGAACGGAAAATACCGAGCCGAGGAGAGATGACATCATTTCCTCTGCCTCTGTGTACAATACAGAGGCAGGGAAATGATCCCATTGGCTGAGAGCGATCGCGAGGGGGGGGCCACGAATGGATGGCCTCCCCCTCACCTCCGATCGCCGGGGGAGATTTGCCGACCGCCGCTGGCACCGGGGGGGGGTCCGATCGGACCCCCCACCCGCGGGCAGGCAAGGACGTACATGTAAGTCCTTTTGCCTGCCCGTGCCATTCTGCCGACGTATATAGTCGTGCGGCGGTCGGCAAGTGGTTAAGGAAGAAGAGAATGTGCGCTGCATTTCGTGATTTCATAATTTGTCACGTCACGACTGTTAATTCTCCATTACGAACACTAGTTTACAAGACCGACCGCTTCTGGCTCGTCCTTGCTTCCGAGCATGCATGTTTGTACTTTGGACATTTGTCCGACGGACTTGTGTACACACACTTGGAAAATCCGACAACAGACATTTGTCCGTGGAAAATTTTAAAGCCTGCCATCCAATATTTGTCTGTGGAAAATCCAAAAACAATTGTCCGATGGAACGTACAAATGGTTGAATTTTCCGCTAACAGCCTGTCATCACACAATTCCCGTTGGAAAATCCGATCGTGTGTATGAGGCTTTACAAGTGAAAGTGACAGAGAAAAATATATTTTTTATTTTACCAAAACATCAAAACATTCCACTTTCTAGCATTCTTAAAAAGTCGAAGCAAAAATGTTGCAAAGGAAATTTTATTTCAGAGAAAGATACATTTCATCTCAACATTAAAAGGATTTATTTGGGGAAGTTACAATTGTACCATAATGCCCTGTACACACGATAGGAAATTCTGAACGTCAAGAACACGGTGACGTAAAACACGTACGACGAGCAGAGAAAAATTAAGTTCAATAGCCACTGCGGCTCTTCTGCTTGATTCCGAGCATGCGTGGACTTTTGTGTGTCAGAAATTGTGTAAACACGCTCGGAACTTGTTGTCGGAAAATTTGAGAACCTGCTATCAAACATTTGTTGGCGGAAATTCCGACAACAAATGTTCTATGGACTATAATAGCGCCGTTTTTCACTCCCAAAAAATACTCTTAAACTCAGCGCTCATTTTGGTATTTACTATAGCGCCCTGTAAAAAAGACATTGGAGCTAAAATGAGAGCTATTTGCAGGTCTGAGCATGCTCAGTTTTGCTGGCACCTAGTTGTACAAAAACTGGGAATGTATCTCTTCTCAGACTTTTAAAGATATTTCAGTGTAGAAATTACTTTTTCATACAGTTTAAAAGCAGAATATCTTTAAATTATATACCGCATATTTCAGTACCATTTAGGCAAAATTTATCATGCTCTAAACATTATTTCCATGTTCCATGTACTCCAGGTTTTAGCAGAGTAAGGGTTTGGGTGCTATTTGGTTTCAGGGAACTATAGCAAATTCGATATTGGGAGTATTTTTTTACCAGCGCTATAGTGAATACTGTTTTAGCACTAATTAGCGCTAATTAGCACTAATTAGCTCTAATTAACATTAATTAGCACTGCAGCGCTCTAATAAATGACCCCCACGATCTCAAAAGCCCTCTAAATCTCCATCAATACTTTTATGATTGAAGCCAACTATAAATTTCTATTACGCTGGTATATGGTACCTACAAGACCTAAAAGTATATAAATAAACGTGCCTGCGCTGAAAAAACATATATACGTGCCTTTCTCTGGGATCCCCCAGAGGAAGGCACGTGATCCCTGTGCCGAATACGCGTTGGAGAGGGGTAGGACGGAGCTGTCAGCAACAGAGGTAGATGAAGAACGACACACCGCACGCCATACAAACGCTTGTTTTATACAAACACTCTCTGGAAAGATTGGTGCACTCATGCACCTACATATTGTGAGTACCCTTCTGGAGGGAAGTTTTAATATATTTTAAATAAATCCCTACTGTATCACACTATGGAGCTTTTTCTTTCTTGTATGTGAAACTATCTGATGACATCTGAGAGTGGTGGAGTTTATACCAGCATACCCTGTATGAGCCCAAGGGGTGGCTCCAATGCGTGTTTAGACACCGTTTAATTACCGTGTCACACGCTCAGAGGTGAGCGCAAGCACAAGTGGGGGGTCACAGGAGAGCACTGAAGCATGCTGGATTGTGAACACCATTAAGGAGGAGCATGAGGAACACTGATTTCTGTGGACACCACTTACTTGCACTTTATGTGTTAATATCAATGAATTGAACTTTTTAAATGTGGACACTTGATTTTGCACTTTGATCTTATATTTATAACCACATATATGTTTTGTTTTCTTGCATGTTGCACTTTATGGGATATTTTTATATAAGGATTGTATTTATTTTATAATTTATATATTACTAGCATTTTTTTTTTTTTAAATATTGTAGTATAGTTTTACACTATATATGCACCTCCCAACTATTGGGATATATATGTTTTTTCAGCGCAGGCACGTTTATTTATATACTTTTTGGTTTATGCACGCAATGAAACGTGGTTAGTGTTTGTAGCTTATCTATATTTGTTTCACCTCACAGAGGCATCAGTCCATCTTTGGCTCACAAGACCCACACATAATTAACCTACAAGACCTAGCATCCTATGTTCCAGGTGCATCCCCGAAGTGGTTTAGGGATGCTGAGTTTATAAATTTATCTGCTCTTTGACTCAGGAGAATCTGAAAAAATCCCAATAGCAAGCCTTATTGTGCTACCCATCAGAGGAGGTACCAAAACATACTACTAAGTTGACTTTTTGTCACATTCTTAGCAGTCAGGATAGTGATTGCTAGATCATGGAGGTCCCTTCCTATGCAGTTCTCACTGGTAAAATCAAATCTATCATGGATAATGAAAAATGAAAAATTGTGCTCTACATTACAAGATAAATTACCTTTATTTAAAAAAAAAGAGACCTGTGGATACGTTGCATTTCAGGAGACATAGTATAGAGTGTAGACTGAACTGGCGAGACGGAAGAGGAGATGAGATGCACTATATAACCAAAATTATTGGGATGCCTGCCTTTACACACACATGAACTTTAATGGCATCCCAGTCTTAGTCCGTAGGGTTCAATTTTGAGTTGACCCACCCTTTACAGCTATAACAGCTTCAACTCTTTTGGGAAGGCTGTCCATAAGGTTCAGGAGTGTGTCTATGGGAATGTTTGACCATTCTTCCAGAAGCACATTCGTGAGGTCAGGCACTGGTGTAGACGAGGAGGCCTGGCTCTCAGTCTCCAATCTGATTCATCCCAAAGGTGTTCTATCGGGTTGAGGTCAGGACTCTGTGTAGGCTAGTCAAGTTCCTCCACCCCAAACTCACTCATCCATGTCTTTATGGGCCATACTTTCTGCACTGGTCCAAATCATTTGGTAGAAGGGGAATTATAATGTGGGGTTGTTTTTCAGGGGTTGGGCTTGGCCCCTTAGTTCAAGTGAAGGGAACTCTTAAGGTGTCAGCATACCAAGACATTTTGGGCAATTTCATGCTCACATCTTTGTGGGAACAGTTTCGGGATGGCCCCTTCCTGTTCCAACATGACTGCGCACCAGTGCACAAACAAGGTCCTTAAAGACATGGATGAGTGATTTTGGAGTTAAGAGTGGGCCAACTCAATATTGAACCCTACGAATGAAGCCTGGGATGCCATTAAAGTTCATGTGTGTGTAAAGGCAGGCGTCCCAGTACTTTTGGTAATATAGTGTACATCTCTTTGCATACCTTTTCTTATTTTTTCCTTCTCTCTTCCTCCTTGTTTCCACCCAGTTTATCCCCTTTATTCATGTTTATGGTATCTGTTCGTGTGTGCAGCAGCTCACATTAGAATCATCATGGTAGTTGTAAACTCTTTTGCTTTATAGCTTTCAATTTTCATTATCGTCATCTTATTTCTCCATCTCATTTAATTTTGAGCTCATAAGAAATGGTTTTGTTTAATGATGCTGCTTTGGAATGTGCACCAGGCACACATTTAGGAATCCTTGTGTCACTTTGGTTTGAAAATGTACTGGGTAAAAGCACATGATGTGTTTTTTACGTTGTATATCAGTTTAAAAGCTAATACAATTATTGTAAAATAAAAATCACTGCTCCCGGCACTTTTTGCATTAGTACATGTTCCCCAGTGCAGTGCCCAACCCCCTATGCTATTTTTGACACCCTGTTGCCTATTAGCCTGGAAAATTAGCATTTTCAATATGACACATTCGGCTCCCGTTTCAATCAGGTTCAGGTTTGGCATCCAAACTACTTTGAAGTTTGCTGAACCAAACCCAGGGCAGTTCGGCTGATCACAAGTGATGACTTAGGCTCGGTTCACATAGGGGCGACTTGTCAGGCGACCTAGTCGCCTGACAAGTCGCCTCCCGTTCTGTGCTACGGAACCGTTCTAATAGGAGCGACGCAAGTCGCTCCGACTTAGAAAAAGGTTCCTGTACTACTTTCGGGGCGACTTGGGGCGACTTGCATAGACTTCTATACAGAAGTCGTTTTGCAAGTCGCCTCGGAAGTCGTTTGCAGGTCGCCTCGCTGAGGCGACCTGCAAGTCGTGCCGCCCCTGTGTGAACCGGCACTAATGGGACAATTACTCTTGTACTTTGTAAAAATGTCTTCTTCCTCATTTGAAGTTTCAGGGCAGTAATGCAAACAGTGAAAAATACACAAACCGGCATTTTAACTCATTCATACTCTATCACAAATTGTAAAATAAGTTGTGCCTTTAAAATGTACATAGTAAGGCTGTAAATTATCTGGAATTCCAGTGGAGCTGTGTAGAAGCATTGGTAGTAGTAGATACAGTTTGACATTACAGTGTTTACATTTCTGCAGTACCCAGAAGGCCTAAAACGTATTCTAAAAGGATAATTGTCACTTGCTACTGCATCATTAGAAAGACTGAGAAAGACATAGGCACAAATGTCTCTTTTTGTTGCTTACTACATCAACAGATAGACAATTCCTTATTTGATGTTGTAAAGAAAGCAATGTAATTTTATGTGAGGTGTCAACTCCACTTTAGTACTCAGTCAGTAGCAATTCAGAGTACAAAGTTATAAATGGTATTTATAACTAGTGCTTGAAGGAAAAGCACTTAAGTTAGAGAAGGCAATCATTTCACAGACTTGACAAGTATACAGCAAGACAGACTACATAGAACCTCATGCACATTTGTTGTGAATACCATACAGAGATATTTCACAAACAAAATAATTGTGTTTTGGCATTCATTTATTTGTATAATAATGGTTGTAGAATGACCAATGTACAATTTTAGGGCTTGCTCACAGCAACAACGTTGGGCAAAGCAAAGGCATTTTCCTGCAGCATGTTTTGATGCACTATAGGGTGCTTCAATGCATGTTAATAAAATACAGTCTAAACATTTTTTAAAGGATTTCAGGAAACACTGTAACACCCATTAAAAATGGCCATAGGGACATCCCTATGGCTTTCCCGAAGCGTCAGAGGGGGGCGGGGCCACCCGGTCCTCCCCCCCCTGATGCTCGGGGACATCCCTATGGCTTTCCCGTAGCGTCAGAGGGGGCAGGGTCACTCGGTTACGTAACCAAGTGACCCCGCTCCCTCTGACGCTATGGGAAAGCCATAGGGATGTCCCCGTGCATCAGAGGGGGGCAGGGCCACCCGGCAACATCATCATGTGGGGGAATCCCATGCCATGCTTTTATGTGTATTGCCGGGACCGACAATTCATTATAGCCACGAGTACTTTTAAATTACTTTTTTTCCTTTAGAAATGTCATTTTGCTCTCAGACTGTTCTAAACACGGTAAACATGTGCCACTTTACAGGCATACTATAGTCACCCACCAGGTACGAAATTTAAAGGAATATTTCACTTTTATTGTTTCACTTTAAGCATTATTAAAATCACTGTTCCCGAAAAAACTGACGTTTTTAAAACCTTTTTTTTGCATTCATACATGTCCCCTGGGGCAGGACCCAGGTCCCTAAACACTTTTTATGACAATACCATGCATATAAGCCTTTAAAATTAGCACTTTTGATTTCTTCCATAGACTTTTAAAGGGTGTTCCGCAGCTTTCGAATTTGCTGCGAACACCCCAAATTTTTCGCTATTCGGCGAACACCCGATGTTCAAGTCGAACTTACGTTTGACTCGAACATCGGGCCCATCCCTAGTCCAGATGTTTAAACAGCTGCTGAGTGTCCTCTCCTTACATTACACTGAATCTTGCATTTCATTCTAGTTACAAACACATCTAGACAGCAATGTACAAAACTTATTTTTAGACAAATAGGCATGACCAAATGTATTTAACCTGTATCTGCCCAAAACATCGTATTTAATGAGCAAACAATGTTTACTACATCCGATTACTGTGCCCACGAACATGAAAGTCGCCATTTTAAAATGTCCTACAGTAAATAAAAGCACATGGAACAGCATGCAAGTAATAATAAGAAGAAGAACACAGGAGAAATAATTCCTTTTTCAAAGCACTTTCTTGATCCTTCTGTACTGATCCAGCTCCCTCAGTTTCAGGTCTGACCAGCATTTCCTCAATTGCTCCTTGGATCGTCGTACCCCAAAATTCATGTGCAGACTCTTCACAACTTTAGTCATGATCTTGGCCTTTCTAACATTTGGGTTTAGGTATGGACCATACTTCCCATCATAGTCGGTCATCCTCAAGATGTCCACCATCTCCACCATTTCACCAAAAGACATATTTAAGGCCTTAAATCTTCGCCTCCAGGACTGGGACGTTTCTGGCTCTGGGCTTTCCTCCTCGTTACTGGAATTAGTAACACACACCTGCTGTGTCTCCACCATGTCTCTCCTACTGCGCGGCAAAGAGAAGGGACGGGGAAAAGACTAGAAAGAAAGTCAGGGGCAGGCGGAGTTTCACGCATGCACAGTGTTTATAAAGTTAACGCGCATGTGTCATACATACGTTAGGTGTGCTGAGGAAGGAGGACAAACGTTCTAACAAAGGTAACATCTTAACTTTGGTACATCAGTGGCCTATACTGCTTCAAGACTGAGGCCTATATTGGGATAAGATTATGAGAGTTTAGGCTGGCATTAGTGTTTTTGTCTTGTGTATTGTCTTACAGGAAATATGAATCACTTTAAGGACACAGAATTCATAGCCAGTTTCATAGACAGGTACAGGAAGATGAGGAATTTGTGGGAGGGGAAACACAGCTTATATTATAATAAACAAGCTAGGAGGTCAACGCTGGAGAAACTTCTGGAATTTGTGAAGACTTGGGTCCCTAATGCAACCATCCTGTTCTTGGAAAAGAAAATTGGGATCTTGAGGAACATGTATAAGAAGGTGCATAATAAGATCCAGTAATCACTCAGATCAGGAGCAGCAGCAGCGCAAGTGTATGTACCCAGGCTGTGGTACTTCAACAAACTGCGGTTTTTGGACGACCAGACTGAAGCCGGGGAATCACTTTCTACCCTTCCCTGCAGCCTTCCCTCCACCCTTCCCTCAACCCCAGCAGAGGCTGACGAGGAACAACCTGGGCCTTTCATCCTGGAAGAAGTGGATGTGCCCAGCTAAAGCCAGGTATATTATTGTTAGACATATTTATTGTCCTAATATTAATGATGTTAACTAGATGTTATAATTGATAACAAGTTAATGAATTAAAACAAAGAGATTTACATATCAATAGACAGTAGTGGCCAAAAATGTTTGGGACAAGAATGAAAAATGCTGGGGTCAGAATGATAGTCTTTTCTATTTATTAACATTCAATTTGCAAGTCATGAGCTAAAAATTGTGTGTGATTGATGAAGCAAAAACTAAAACTATGTCCCTTTTTTATACACAGGATGAGCTCAGGCCAGGAGGAGGGTCTGGAAAGTGGCAGGCAGGAGGAGGCCATGCCCAGTGTCAGCCAGGAGGTGGGCGGGCCCAGTGTCAGCCAGGAGGTGGGTGGGCCCAGTGTCAGCCAGGAGGTGGGCGGGCCCAGTAGGAACCTCACCCAATCCCAGGTGCTTCCCCTCTGCCTTAAAACATAAAGGCCCAGGAAGGGGACGAACACGGAGGAAGCAGCACTGGGACTCATTAGGGAAGCAAGTGATGTCCTCAGAAGCCCCCCCCGGTGCTGAAGAGGCCTATGGCTGCTATCTAGCCACTAGATTGATGAAATTGGAGGAGGGAATTTTTGGTGAGGCCCTTCAGAAGGGGTTGAGGGGCCAGCTAACCACCAGAGCCACAGCCTCCAAGGAAGGCTGCAGGGAAGGTTGCAGTGAAGAGAAGAAAGTGATGGCCTAGGTTCAGTCTGGTGTGACAGAAGATGCAGGCTGGTGTAGTACCACAGCCTGGAGACATATATGTCATCTGCTGCTGGTCCTGATCTCTGGGAGTCCTGGACCAGATTGGGCTCCAAATTATATGGACTATTTAAGATAACAATTTTATTTTCCACAGTCTGCCCTGGGGGCCAAAAGGCTTTGCAAACTCCAAAAGTTTCTCCAGCGTTGCGTTCCACTTTATTTTGTTACTCAGAATAAATGGATATTTTATTTTCTGAAAATACTTGCCTATGTGTTTTTCTAAAAATAGGACAGTTTGTTTGTGTGTAGGCAGGTACATTTCAAAAATACAATGTCAAATTAACAAGGGACACCAACCAGCCTCCTTGAGGTTAAAAAATACAAGATAATAATGTTATTGTGGTAACTTGACACACACACAAAATAAAAAATTACGGAGATCACTAGAAAATAATTTTTCAATAATCCAAAAAAAAGGAGATGTTGACAAAAGAAAAAGTAATAAAAAAAATGACTATAAAAAATAATTCTAAACATTATTATGGAGATCTGACTTTAAAAAAATAAAAGATTAGTCATGCGATCACGAGAAATAATAAAGAAATACGTTTGTGAGAACTCTGTGTGAATATCAGCAGCAAAACAAATTCATTATTCCACCATTATAAAGCACAAAACAATGCGCTGCATTAAAAGATCACAGAATTTGCTTTGTGAGGAATGTGCTATCTCCATTACAAATGCTAGTTTTACCAAACCGAGCGCTTCCGTCTCGTACTTGCTTCAGAGCATGCTTCATTTTTGGTGCGTCGGAACAGCATACAGATGAGCGGATTTTCCGATAGTAATTAGTTCTGTCGAAAAAATATAGAACATGTTCTCTATCTGAATTCTCTGTCTGAATTTTCAACAGAAAAAGTCCGATGGGGCATACACACGGTCGCAATATATGATGAAAAGCTCACATTGGACTTTTTCTGATGGACATTCCGCTCGTGTGTACGTGGCATTAGGGTTTGTTCACAACATGTGAGCTGCCCGAATCTACGTGTCCTGTTCCTACCATAATGCTGGAGTGGGTTTTAATGCATTTACAGTGCTGCAGTTTTACACCATGCACTGCACCTCACCCCATGTCACTGCACCCCAGCACTTTACAAAGCACTGTGTTGAATAGATTTGAATGAAGTGTCTTTTTGTACCATTTCAATAAAGTTAAAAAAAGAAGAGGAAAAAAGTAAACAGTGTGATGCTTTTTACTGAATGCATCAGACTGCTCCTACATAATGTACACCAACCCGCGCATGTTGTAGCATGCAAGCTGGTGTGAATGAGCCATCAAAACCCTCAATTGATGTCAACTGTTTAACTGAGAGTCTCATGTCATTACAGAAATAGACTTTTAAAGCACATCGGCACAATGGTTAGCAATTCTATTTTGCAGCACTAGGGTGATTGATTCAAATCTTAACCACAACACTACCTGCGTGGAGTTTCCACAATCTTCTTTTGTTTGCATAGGTTTCCTCTGGGTACTCTGCTTTCCTCTCACACTCCAAAGACATGCTGATAGGTTAATTGGTTCCTGATAAATTGACCCTATTATATGTACTGTAAGTGTGGTAGGGATCTTAAATTCAAAGCTCCTTTAGGGACTGATGTGAATGTACAATATACGGTATGTAAAGTGCTGCGTAAATTGTCAGCATTTTATTAACAATAATAAATACATCTGTAGCTTGATTTCCTCCTTTCTCCCTTTATATTTATATGCTAAACTGACTGATAAATACCTTTTGTTCAACAGAAAATTGAAATAACTGATATGAGGCAAATCTCACTTAATGAGCTATGATTGATACACTTAGCAAATTGGCCAATTATTCACGATTTTTAGCTGCTATATTTTTTTTTATTCAGAAACAAATATGGGTTTTTAAATGTCAGTGGTAATCTATCAGAGCATAGCAATGTTCTTTTCCTTTCAATCACATTTGGAAGGGGCGGCAAATCTGATTATAGTAATCTCAAACCTTAAATGCATAGCTTTTCAAAAGTCAAAAAATTATATATGTCAAAAATTGTGCCCACAAAGGTTTATATATATATATATATATATATATATATATATATATATATATATATATATATATATATATATAAAATTATGGTTACTTTTTCCTGGAACAAACTGTAAAATATATATACCATTAAAGAGACTCATTTTATTTATCCTTCAAAATGCATAATAACCGTAACATTGAACTTTTCCTATTTGATTTATTTCACTTACCGTATTTATCGGCGTATAACACGCACAGGCGTATAACATGCACATTCATTTTAAGAGGGAAGTTTCAGGAAAAAAAACTTAAATTTTAAATAAGGAACTTTGATGCAAAATAAGGGTAAGTGCCCATCTGCAGCCTCACAAGTGCCATAAATGCAGCCTCATCAGTCCACATCAATGCAGCCTCACCATTGCCTTCAATGCAGCAGCCTCACCATTACCATCAGTGCAGCCTGATCAATGCCCATCTGCAGCCCAGAGGATACAGGGAGGGGGGCAGGACGAGTGCTGACAGATTACATACAGTGAGAATCTCATATGATAGACAGAACAGTGGTCCAATGGCGGCCCAGGAGATGGGACTTCCTATTACAGAGGCCGCCAAGTAAAGAGGAGATTCTCACTGTATGTAATCTGACAGCGCTCGTCCCGCCCCCTTTCCTGTCCCCTCCGAGGCAGCTAAAATTGAAGTATTAGCGTGTATAACACGCACACGTAATTTACACCCAATTTTCATGGTGAAAAAGTAAGTGTTATACGCCAATAAATACAGTACTTATTTCACTTGTGCACTCTTGCCTCAACTAATGCAACGCACTCCTCATTGGCCTATCTCTACACAGGCTATCCACTTTTCAGGTTGTAATGAATGCTGCTGCCAGACTCATCCACCCTACCAACCACTCAATATCTGTCATCCCTTTCTACAAGCTCCTTCACTGGCTTCAACTTGCCCAAGGAAAACTATTTAAAATACGAACAACAGCATTCACCCCCAAGACCTCCTGTTCTTTTGCTTACTTGTCACCCCCTCCCATGCTTATGTTCAGGACTTGTTCATAGCCTCTCTCCTCCTGTAAAAACTCTCTACCTCCACCTCTATGCCTATCTCCTACTTTACTTGGGTGATCCCTGAAAGCTTAACTCTTTAGCCTATCCTGCCTCTACCTAACAACTGAAATGTAATTCTTGGAAAACTCACTGCCACACAAATATATCTTTTGTGTCATTTATCCTTCCCTTTTAGATTGCAAGCTCTCACAAGCAGGCCCTCCTGACACTCTTTTATTGTAACTGTACTGTCTCCCTTTATTTGGTAAAGCACTGTGCAAACTATTGGCACTATAAATCCTGAATATGAATAATAATAATAATAATAATTTGCTCTCTGTTGGTCTGTAAAGGTGGAGTTCCACCTTGGGGAAAAAAATTAAAAGTCAGCAGCTACAAATACTGTAGCTGCTGACTTTTACTATATGGACACTTACCTGTTCAGGGAGCCCGCGATGTCGGCACCCTAACCGATCATATGAACGACTGTCGGGTGCAGCCGCTGCCATTCCAGGTAAGGGAACCCAACAGTGAAGCCTTTCGGCTTCACGCCCAGTTCCCAACTGCGCAAGCTCAGATTGGCCCGGCCACGGAGGAAGAAGGAGGGGGCCGAACCTTCGGGAGATCGGGCCGTGGCCCGGTCTCCCAGAAGTGGGGAGGGGGACCTGTCAAAAACAGGCCCCCGTTCCCCCCTCCCCCCTGAAAGGTGCCAAATGTGAAACTGGAGGGGGGGAAGAAGCAATTAAGTGAAAGTTCCACTTTTGGGTGGAACTCCGCTTTAAATATGCCCATAAAAGTGTTTTGTTATATCTGTTCAATAAGTACAAAAATTACCTGTTGACTCTGCTACAAATCTTGTTGACTGTTAAATTCCTATGCTCTTTGCCTCTGTTGACTGTAGAGAGGAGAAATTGACATATTCTGTAATCCTCACACACTCCCTGTCCTAGGATGACAACGCTGCCCCTCCATAAATACAGTACAGTTAATGTGAATTGTATCTGTAGGACAAGAAGCATGTTACTGCAAAATTACCAAGTGAAAATAGCAAAAAAGTCTGCAAAAGAAAATTTTTGATCACAATGGTTCCCAAGAATTAATAAATTTTAACTTATGAAACCTTCCCTCTTGGATAAGGTATGCATATACTACAGAATATATCCTACCCTTGCATCTACCTCATCAGTTGAGATATTCTAAAGCCTTTCTCAACGTGTACATAGTTTTGATCTAAACCAACTACCCTAGTCACTGCAAACCCCATTTCCAACATCCCCACTTTCCATACCTCAGCCTTTGTGTCCCACCCAGCTGCTCTTAAAACTCTCCGTTATTTTATTTTCTCCCCTTCTTTTTATCTTCTTTATTAATTTGTATTTTCTTGACTTAGTTCACTCTATGCCACTGCAACAACTGCTCACTGCTGCCCATGGCAGATTATTGTTTCAGTTTGCCGTCTCTCACCCCCCCATCCCTGTTACACTATAATTAAAATTGTTGTGCAAACCAAAGAGAGACTCAGATACAATAGCTAAAAATACAGACTTGGCTGCCCTGATCCTTTGAATGCTTAATACTTTTTTTTTTAAATCAGAAAGGTTTTTATTTTGCATAAAAAACAAATATATATAGCATACAGATAAATGTGCATAACATATACATATTTCGGAATTCTCTCAAAGCATTTTATGGGAACATTTATCAGCTACTTAAGATTATTGTAAGACAGTTTCGATTATATCCTATCAGGAATATCACCTAGCGTACCCTTATCTTTTAATTATAATAGATCTAACATGTAATATAATTCGCAAGGAGTATGACTCCAAATAAAGTACAGTTTAAGCAAGTACCAGCTATAATAATGTTACCCTTATATGCTGAAAGCTCTAGTTAACTCTGATCATCTTAGAGTATAAAAATAGAGAACCCGTTGTTCATTTAACAGTAGTATCAAAATCAACTCCATTACATTATAATTCCGACAACCTTGTCTAGATTCGTTATGTTTAGTTCAATATAATATTCATCGGTGGAAAGAAAAATAAAATAGAAGAGAAAGAAAGAAGAATTAGAGAAAAGGAGAGAAAGAAAAAGAAAGATAGGAACAAAGCAGAGCAAAATCTTGCCATACAGTGCCTCATCATATATACTGTCATATATCCCATAGGGGCTGTCTCTTTTTATAGTTCACACTTCCTTGCATGCGTACAGTTTCTATACAGTAGTCAAGTCTACCTCAACCCAAGAGTAACCTATCTTTAATTAATTGGTGCGGGGCCGAACCAGGAACGTCTAACCACGCTTGCCATATGGAGAGGAATTTTTGTGGAGCCTTCCTATGTTGGTAAGTAATTTTTTCTCTTATTAGGAGCCTGTTCACGCTGTCTATCCATTGCCTTCTGGTGGGAACTCGCGGGGTAATCCACCACTGGGCAATTAGTTTCTTCGCTATGTATAGTAAACGAATAAGCGCTATACGTGTAGGTGGGGGTGCTAGCTCTTCATCTATTCCCCCCAGTACACAGACCACTGGAGTTCTCTCAAGAGGTATCATATATACTTCTGAAATCGTGTCCAGTACTTCCTTCCAAAATCTGAATAGCTTGGGGCATTTCCAGATCATGTGGAGTAAGTCTCCATGATCCCGTTCACATTTTGGGCACAGGGGTGAGTCCCTAATTCCCCACTTATAAAGTTGAAGGGGGGTTCTATATGCCCTATGTAGTAGGTAGAGGTGTGAAAATTTCTGGGATGCAGAAATTGATACCAGGGGGGCATTCATAAGGCATATATCCCAACTGTCTCCATCCATTTCTCCTATATCCTCCTCCCACCGCTGTCTGCATGGTAGTCTAGAGGGATCTTGTATTCGTGCTATAAGTGTATTATAGCATCTAGATATCATGCCCTTTTTAACTTCATCCATAAATACATCCTGTATAATCGGATGTTCTGTTTGTTGGGTCCTGACAGTTCTATTCTGGGTTTGTAAGGCATGTCGCAGTTGGAGATATTTATAAAAATTATTGCGTGGGAAACCAAACTCTGTCTGAATCTGCTGGAATGATTTAAGAGTGTTATCTTGGTATAATTGTGAGATATATTTGATGCCTGCGTCCTCCCAGCTCTTGAAGCCTTTTAGTTTTTGTATTTCTTTCAGTTGTCTATTTCGCCAGAGAGGCGTGCTGGACAGAAAGCCCTTGATGCCTATTAGTTTTTTGACATAGGCCCAAAGTGAAATCAATAATTTAACCGTAGGAGCTTCCGGGTCTAAGTGCAGGAATCCCGCCTCCAAATTTGCCAGTGCTGAATAGTTATTGTCTTTTAGTATTACAAGTCTACGAATCGGGTCTTTCGGATCCAGCAAGCCCCATCCTCCTAGTTGTTGTAGCTGGGAGGCGAGATAATACATCCTGGGATGAGGGACTGCAAGTCCCCCCTCCTCTTTGCCATATTGTAATGTTGATAGTTTTATCCTCGCTATTTTTTTTCTCCATATGAGTTCTCTGAATTGGGTCTCTATTCTATCGAACCATTTTTTAGATATCCATACCGGTGAATTATTAAAAATATAGAGCAGTTGTGGTGCCCAGACCATTTTAATAAGGTTAATTCTACCAACAACAGACAGGGGTAGTTTACACCAGGCCCTGCTTTTTTCACGGAATTTAGTTAACAAGGGTGTTAGGTACTGTTCAACATAAGTGGCTGGGTTAGGGGTCACCTGGATCCCTAGGTAGCGGAATGAGCTTACTTGTTGTATCATCTCTGCACCTAGTGGTAATGGGGTGTTCAGGGGGTCGAGCGGCATCAGCACTGACTTATCCCAGTTAATGGAGAAGCCGGAGAATTCCCCAAAGTCCTTAATGAGGGACATGACTGTTTGTAGTGTATCTTTTGTGTCTCCTAAATAGAGCAGGGTATCATCTGCGTACATGGACACTACGTCTTTATTCATACCTCTTTGGAATCCCGCTATTCCAGAGTCACCTCTAATTTTTGCTCCCAGAGGTTCCAGGGCCAAGGTAAACAGCAGGGGTGACAATGGGCACCCCTGTCTGGTGCCTCTAAATAAAGGGAAAGGTTCTGAAAGTTCCCCATTAATCCGTATCCTGGCTGTGGGCGCAGCATACAAAAGCTGTACCCATCGAATAAATGTATCTCCCAGTCCCATGTTCTGCAGCGTTTTCCACAGGTAAGGCCACTCGACACTGTCGAAGGCCTTAGCTGCGTCCAGTGAGAAAATTGCCCTATTGCCTGTATTGTCCACTGGGAGCTGTAAATTCAGGAATAAACGTCTTATATTTTGGGCCGTGGATCTCGTGGGGATGAACCCGGATTGGTCTCTATGTACTATTTTATGAATTACTTTGGCCAATCTGTTTGCTAACATCCGAGCCAGCAACTTGATATCGGATGTGAGCAATGAAATGGGTCTATAGGATCCAGGGGAATTCGCATCTTTACCCGGTTTTAATATAACAATAATGATCGCCTCATTCATCGAGCTTGGCAGTGAACCCTCCTTTAATGCCTCATTGTAAACTTTCAGTAGTGTGGGGAGCATGGAGTCAGCGTAGCGTTTGTATATCTCTGATGGGAGACCATCTATACCTGGTGCTTTATTGTTTTTAGTTTGAGATAGGGCGATATCTAGTTCTTCTGCAGTTAAAGGGGCATTAAGCATGATCCTATCTTCTATTGGCAGACTGGGGAGTGCACAGCTACCTAAGAAGTCTGTTATTGCACTGCCAGTGGGTGTAACTTTAGAAGTATAGAGATCAGCATAGAAATCACCAAAGACCGTCAGGATATCAGGAGTAGAGCACTTCAGAGCGCCCTGTGCGTCGCAGATGGCGGAGATGAGAGAGGACGATTGTTGAGACCGTGCCATTACTGCAAGCATATGACCAGTCATCTCCCCCTCCTCAAAATGTGATTGTTGCAGAAAAAAACGTTTGTTCTCCACCAGCTGCAACGCCAGTTGCCCAGACATTGTCTGTGCACTCAACCATGCCCTCTTAGTGTCTCCTGTGGGGTCATTAATATAATCGTTTTCAGTCTCGGTGACTCTATTTCGTACCAATAGTTCCCAAGCCTTGGTGTCAGTTTTAATCCGTGATATTGTTTTGATAAGTTGTCCTCTCAAAAAGGCCTTCGCTGCATCCCAGACCACTCCCAGCTTAGCCGTACCAATATTATCCTGTAGAAACAGTGTAAGTGCTCTGCCTATAGGGTCTGGTTCGGCAAACAGCGAGAGCCAGAAGGGATTAAGTTTCCATATTGGCCGTCTGTATCTACTTGGTAATGAAATGGTCACCCAAAGTGCCGAGTGGTCAGATATATGCCTGTCTGCATAACTAAATTCCTCTATTAAGTGTAGCATCTTGTCATTCCCAAGGCCCAAATCTATTCTGGATAACCCGTCATGTGAGGCTGATTGGCAGGAGTATTTTTTATCGTTTGGATGTCTGGATCTCCAGACATCTGTCAGTCCCACTTCTTCAAGTATTCTGGCAAAGGGGGTACTACCTTTCACCTGAGATGTGCTAGCAGTGGGTACAGGAAATTTATCCTTGAGAGGATTTAAAAAGTTATTGTAGTCCCCCATTGCCAGTAAGGGTACTTCTGGGTATTGGGCCATAAAACCTGCCAGGTGTCTGATAACCTCTGAGTTATACGGTGGGGGTATATAGATGCTAGCAAGAATACATCTAAGGCCTGTAATTGAGCATAGAAGAAAGACATATCTGCCAGCCGGGTCAATGCGTTTTCTAATGCAATTGAATTGAATATCTTTTCTGAACAGTATACTTGCTCCCCTTGAGTAAGTGGAGTGGGTCGCATGAAACTGGTTAGTATACAATCGTGGACTAAGGCTGGGGGGAGGGTCCGCAGAGAAATGGGTCTCCTGTAGGCAAACCACCCCCGCATTCAGCGACTTGAGATGTCTAAGGACCGCCACTCTTTTAACTGGATTTCCCAGTCCTCTGACATTCCAAGTCACAATGGTCAATTTAGCCATCCCCATCTTGTTTCAGGAGCATTGACCAGGCCAGCATAACTCTTATCAGACCTCCTAGGTTATACAATAACATATTATCTGGAAGGGGGGGTGAGCCCCCTCTCCCCAAATCATGCTTGGTTTCTCCTTTCAGAGAACATTTAGGTATCTGTAGACATGGAATCATGTTGCAAGGCAAAGAGAAATATACTAGCAGGTTAGTGTATAAGTACAGAAGACAGTAAATTGTTGACTTAATGCATGTTACTCTGTATGGCAAGAATCTAAAGGTCAGCAGTTCGCACAGCCACATGGCTGCAGTGTTAACTTTTCCCACACAACAAGTGTGGGGGGGGTAGAAGCCTTGAAAACTCCTAGTTAACCAGCAGGTTAGTTCCCGTAGGGGTTTCACAGCTACGGTAGGCACGTATTTCTTCATTAGTTGCAGACAAAAATGTGGGAAAAAAAGGGGGCAGAAGAAACAAAAAAGTGGGGGGGAGGGTGAAACAAACAAATAGTTCTCCTCGACCGCCTGAACATCGGATATGAGAGTAGGAACTGTCCTCCTTAAACAACAATCTTGAATCTTGAGGCCTCCTCATGGCCCAGGAATCTATCCCAGCAAAAATAGACCGGGTCTTGCCAGGTTATTGCATGTCTAGGACTTATCGCTTAAGCAGGAACATCTCTTTGTGGTCTGGCAGCTTTAAGGGCCCTATCCTCACGATCTAGCCATTGAGCCGCCATGTCCGGGCGTTCAAAAAAGCGGGTTTCCCCGAGTGCGACCACACGAAGGCGGGCAGGATATAGCATCGCATATGGCAAGTTAAGGTCTCTTAATCTTCGTTTGACATCCATAAACTTTGCTCGCTGCTTCTGGAGTTCAGCCGAAAAATCCGGAAACAGGGAAATTTTGGAGTTTTCAATATTCAGCTTACCTCCCATGGTTCTGGCTTTAGCAAGGATGGCATCTCTGTCTTTGTAGTTTAAGAGCTTAAACAGAAAAGCACGAGGGTGATTGCCAGGGGGTAGTGGACGAGATGGCACTCTATGCGCTCTCTCCACCGCGAATAGTGGAGAGAAAGCTTCTTTTCCAAATGTAGTGAGGAGCCATTGTTCGATGAAAGTGACCGGGTCTTTACCCTCTATCCTTTCTGGGAATCCTAAGGCGCGTACATTGTTGCGGCGCATGCGATTTTCCAAATCATCTAAGCGCGCTGCATGCTGATCTGCAAGATGGCAATTATACTTTAAATCTCTCTGCATGGGTACTAAATCATCTTCAATTACACTGACCCTGCTCTCCACTGCAGCTGTGCGCTCTCTTAGCTTTTGCATATCCTGTCTCACAAAGGATATCTCAGCCTTAACACCTTTCACTTCATCAGTCAGGGTTGAGATGGATCTGTTACATATAGTCACTGCAGAGAGAATGTCTCTGAGAGTGGGTTCAGCATTATCCAGGGGCATGATTGGTGTCTGAGTGCCCTGATAGGAATGTGATACTGTACTCACTGTGGCCCAGTCAGCAGGGGATCCAGCGCCATCCTCCAGTGGAATAGTATTATCCATCTCCAGCTGGCTTCCTTCTTCTTCACTGAGGTCAGATGTGGGTGATGGTAGTTCTTTTGATGATTTATTGCCAAACAGGAGTTTCTGGGCAGTCTTCTTATATTTTTCCTTTTGTGATCGCTGTGGCAGAGCGCCATCTTGGGCCTGTGCTGCGGGCGGGCCGCCACCATCCTTGCCCCGTTTTGGCATGTTTTGTGGCCGCAACTCGGTCGGGTGAACGGGTCTGCTGAGGCCCAGATAGCGTGCGGTTCCGATCGGAGGTATCAGCGGGCTGGATGGGTGATCCAAAGGATGATTACCAGGATTTTCGGCGGAGCTGAGGAGAAGTGCGTCCTGCTACATGCGCTGCCTGGCCACGCCCCCATGCTTAATACTTTATTGACATTTGACTGCCTCATGTTACAGAATACTGCATGGATATTTACTTAAGTCAAAGTATGCTCTTTGGCTCTTTAATCCTGTACACTCACACAAGCTTATTGTGATATGTCATAGCTTTGTGATGACACTTGCTGTCCTCTTTAAGGAAAGATTTTTTTTTAAATGCAGCCACCACATTTAAGGACTGGTATTCTGCAATGTATTAAATCTATGTTACTGGGTTTAGACATACTCTAACTTTTGAATTTAAAATTATATTAATTTATTACCAAACAAAATACAACGTTACCATATTTAGGAAGTATTATGGTAGTTTTCTCATATTTGCAAGTTGGTTTTAGTAAAAAAAACATCTCTATAATTTGTTGTAGTGGAGTGCCCATTTACTCACTTGGGTTCCTGAACACTCTCAGGGAGGATGTGTTTCTCTGCTTCCCTCTCTCAGACCAACCTGACCTAATGAAGCAGAGGTAACTAAGCAAGTGATCTGCAACCAGTTGAGAAGCCCTCCACTGTCAGAACCAGTGGACAGAAAACTAATAGCACACAGTTTTTCCAGAATATTCAGCTACTGTGGGGAACCTCTCCCTAATTGCTATCAGATTATCTTAGTTCTAGTGGGGTGGCCCCCCTTGTGTCCTTGAGCCTTGGATCTCTCCAGCTTTTCACATGTGTTACCAGATCTAACCTGGACTTCACTGTGAGTGACACTGTTTATGGGGATAAGAGCAAGCAGCTGTTGTGTTAGGACCTAGATAACCTACTAGTGGCACTGTGGTTCCAATAGCTAAAGGTTGGAGTGCCGATGTCCACCAGTGGATGTCTCCCAATAGTCATCAGATCCCACTAATGAGTCTCCACCTGATGCTGGCTGCAGGGAAGGTATAGCCCACCTCTAACTTCCCTCAGAGCCTCAGTGATTTGCCTGTGTACCATATACCTGGTTACTGATATTTTGTTCTTGATCCTGCTCCTAACCTTTATCCTGATTTCAGCTGTTATCATATTCCTGTTCTTTTTGCATTACCTTCATCCTGTACCCTGCTACCTCATATTTGCTCCCCTTGTTCTTGATCCCAGTTCTGGTGCTCTTCCTGATCTGTCTACCTGGTTGTTCCTCACATCTTTTGACCTTGTTTATCCATGTTTCTGCTTTGTTTGTGTATATTGTATTAGTTAGGTTACTTGTTACGTGTTCTGTCACTTGGTTCACTGTTCCCATATATTTTAACTTTTGCCTTTTAACCCTTTAGCCTCCGTGTCCGTATGTTGTATGGACCTGACAGCGGGGGGAATTACACACAATCTGGTAGCTGCAGCCACAGGGATTGTGTGTAAAACTGACAGGCAGACTACTGCCTGTCAGGTGAGAGCATTTGTGCAGCAGCGCTGCTCCCAATTGCTCTAAACACCCCTGGTACCGGCACCACCCCCCCGCGGCCGCAACCGCCATGATTACTGGGCTCCGCTTCCCAATCTGCAGGCCCGGGAGCTCCATGGAGTGTGCCATCGGCTGGAAGAGAAGGAGAAGAGCAGACACATGTCCACTCTCCTCCCCTTCTTCTTGTGACCCGGAAAGCGACATTACTGACGTCACTTCTGGGTCAAGCTCTCCGTGTCCCCAGCTAGCTTTGCCGGGAAATAATGTTTTGTAATGCGATCTGCATTGCAAAACATTTAGTGGAGCACAGGGGAGACATGCAGGGTCTTTCAGACCCTGCATATTTTAATAAAGAAAACCTGTAACCAAAAAAAACATCACATAATGTGATAACACAAGACCTCCTCCATAACACTAAACTGATACCTGTAGGAGGCTTTTAAAGCGTTGCCTTTAGAAGATATAGGGTACTGAAAATTTACGCCATTTCAGGGGCACACAAAAATTTAAGGTTTGGCATGTTGGGTATCTATTTACTCAGTGCAACCTCATCTTTTCTTTTTTACCAAAACATTAGGTCATTTATTGAGTTTGTTTGCCTTAAAATTTACGTTTGTGTGTTTTTTACTGACAATTTGCAGTAATATTGTGTGACCATAAAAAATTGGAACTACCACCATTTTATTCTCTAGGGTAACTGCTTTCAGAAAATATATAATATTGGTGGGTTTTGTGTAATCTTCAGGCCTAAAGTGATTTTTTAAACATGTGTGCAAAAAACGCAAAAACGGCTCTGGCAGTGAAAGGGTTAAACTGTTAGGTGGTGTTTGGCGTTTTGCTTCATTATTAATAAATCTTACTTTAATCATACACAATCTGGTCCCAGCTTCCTTAAATGCAGCACAGAGATTTGGTCCCTGCTATTGCCAGATACCTGCACTTGGTATCCTAACATGTTGAACTGATTCCTAACTACACTCCCTGCTGTTATAGAGTCTTGTAGAGACTAGGCCTTGCAGCCATGTATTACCTTGACTGAGCTACACAGTTATTTCTGTAAAGAGTACATGTTTGTGCCGATTTTATAATCTATTTTATGTTATTCTGCAGTGTATGCATACTTTTTTCCTGTCCTATTGCCTTTGGGGGGCAGCACTGAGACCAAAGTGTCCATAATAGACACTCTGACCTCAGTACAGCTCAGTAATGTTAAATGTGGTAAACTGACCAGCTCGGCATTAGTGAGTTCCCTGCCAGGCCACTGTGCCTGTCAAAGATGATACTGCATCCAAGCCCTTTAAGTGACATAGAACCTATTAAAAATGTATGTTCAGTGTCACTGAGCACAGCGCTGCTGGCCACAGGCACAACAGTCAGCCAGGAAACTGTGTTCAGGGATGCTGAGCCTGCACTTATCGACGTATGCGCACTGAAGAAACAGACTGCTGGTGGAGTTTCTTCAGGAGTCGGGCCGTAACCAGCGGCTCCCGCGTGCATGTGACATCATTGCGGCTCCGGACAATCACAGCGCCGGATCGGCAAACCCGGAGGTAACTCCGGTGGAAGATGTCCACACTGTACTCGGAGGGCCGACACCGATCCAGGGCATCATTCTAAGGTAACTATTTCATAATGAGCTTGTGTGTGATGCATAGTAGCTCATTATGCCTTTGTCTTGCGGGATTTTTTTTGTTTTTTTGTTTTTTTTTACCCGAGGTTTGCAATTTTTTAACAGGCTTCACATCACTAAGCTTACAGCACATGTGTTTGGGCACAGGTAGCACTGTTAACTGAGGCAGCCAAAGCCTTGGGCAGCATCTGCCTCTGAGGCGGCCTTACTCATAACTCAGATAGAGTCGCTTGCAGGGTCATTGTGCAACAAATACGATACTATCACTCAGGGTTTACTTATTAGGTAGTAATCAGGCATGATTACAGAACACCTCTACCCTTCGCCTCTTACCTATAACACAGTCCAAAATGAAATAAACTTATTCTTTGTAAAATTCCATCACTGGGTTAAAGTTAGATTCACGTTTAGTCAAGGGCATGATATAATTTTTCAGTGTACATTTCAACAGAAGAACTATTATCATATGTCATTCCTAATATCAAGTCAACCAGTGCTCTATGAGCTTGGTGTCTGATCTATCACCACGTGGGATTGCTTCCCATCTGTTTATTCCCAGTCCAGTCTGTATTCATGAACTGTATTTATCTAAAATCTCAAAGCATAATCAATGCAGGATGCAAAAATGAAACTTAAGTAAAGTACCTGAAAGAGGCTTAATAATATCAGCACTTTTGGTGTCAAGGAATCTCCTAGGTGACTTTAAAAATGAATGTGTATGTCAAATCTCCACACTGCTTTACAGAGTACACAAAACCATTTACATCAGTCTTGACCACCTAAGACATTTCCTTTCATTGTGAGATCTTATTATAGGAGCTGCATGTTCTGAGCACAGGTACTCCAGGCGCTGGATGAGGTAAAAATCCATCAGAATAAGATTAAGTCCAGGTATTTACAGTTTGTGCTAAGGACTCGATTTAGCAGTTAGGTTAACCTGTTGCTGCATATGTAACACACATGCAAAAGGATGGATTTTCATACCTATACACTACACATATGCGTTAATGGGCGGCCAATGTTTCTGTGCTAAGAGCATGCAGCACAGATACACTTTCAATGCTAGAGTTGGAGAGGTTAAGTGTTAAGGAAGAAGTTATGCATTAAGTGTTGATAGGAGTGTTGACCCCTCTGTTATCTCACAAGGCCTTATTAGGATTTTAAATAAGAAAAAAAATAGTCAAAAAGAGGGCAACTGGTGCCAGGGTTTTATTTAGAAAGTTTAACTTCTATAATCAGTCATGAAAAATCTCCTGTAGGGTCACATGTTTCTTGATACTTTTCATGCCAGCTGTGCCTGCAGTTTGTGTTTATACCCTAATATGAAAATTTGACCATTAGTCATTAATTATTGATGTATAATTTCAATACATAATAAAATCTCATATCCACCAAAACAAAGTCCTTACAGTACCTGCTACCCCACCACCTAAGTCTACATACATTAACCTGGAGCTTCCACAACAAACATCTACACCAATTCCATCACCCCAATGCCTTCTGATGGACCAAAGACAGGGTTTTCCTGAGCATTGAGTGTAACCACAGGCTTACCTAGATTTATTCTGTGCAGGGCACAAATCCAGGTTTTGTTACCCTCTTGATGGTCCCAGATGTATGTTAGCCATCCAAGCATGTGTAATTCCAATAATCATATCTACTTCTTATTGTTTGCTACTACTCTCCACATATTTCCTAGAGAGAATAAGACGCTTCAGAAGGCCTTGGACTGAGACAACAGAATGTCCATCAAACAGATAAATCGGACATAGGTGTGCGCAGCCTATTGCATTAGGGTTTACACCCAAAAGCTCAAACACACATGCCTTTCTCTGTAGCCTCAGTTGCACAGGGCAGGGAATGAATGGGAAGTGCTCTTGCTGAGTATGTTCCTGTTCATGCACAAACTTAAGCATAGTAAACACATTTTACTATGCTTCAGTTATGAATGAACACAGTAAAAGAGTGCGTGCATCGTGTTCATTTAGAAAAGGAAGGGGCTGGTAAATTATATATTTACTAGCCCCTTCCCCCAGTCTCCATCCTGAAACATTCCCCACAGCAGCCGGGAGGAGAGGAGGGAAACCAGCAGCACTGTGAGGCCAACACGGGGGGAAACCAGGGCAGTAGGGGAAATTGGCACCGCATGTAGTGATTAGGGTGTTCCCAGGCACACCTGGCACACCCCCTGCGCACGCCTATGAAATCGGACAAATAAATTCTCAAGTGCAGCCTAAGAACTTGTTTACACAATTTGTACTAAAGGGTATACCCATGCAGGCAGTCTTGTTGATGTCAACTGGGACACATCGCTTGCATGGGCAGAGATGCTGCCCCCAATCTGACGCCCTTTGTGTGTTCAGGGACATGCACCCACACTGATGTGATATTGGGACACAGCAGATGTGTCTGTGTTGTGCCTACTCTACTCTACTCCTCCCATTCCTGGAGATCCTGAACTTCCTGCTGTGAGAGGAGCACAGCAACAGCAGGCTTCTACTGAGTGCCACAACTGCTTTGCCAGAGGCCTGGCTACTATACACAGTCACAATACAGAGCTTAGAAGCAGGCAGAGGTAGAGAAATCTCTCTGATTGTTGCCCTTCCAGCACACAGTCACCTCTTTCCCTACTCACATTGCTGCCAGCCAGTCTAGATGAGCCATAGCAGCTCTCCCTCCCTGCAGAGATCCTGAAGGTACAACAGGCACATAATCCTTTTAAGCCTGCTTTCTGAGCCCTGACTGAATTCACAGTATAGGCAGGGCAAAGAGAGCAGGTAAACTGAGGAAGAATTGGCTTTTAGGAAGTCTGTTGTCCCTTCTGACAGCATCTCCAGCAGTGCAAGCCAGCAAAGGGATGAGTTCTGTGCAAGGGAGCAATGTATGCTAATGCATACAAGCTGGCTGGTAGCATCTCTGTGGCTACTGCTTAGTGCAACCTACCTCCCTTTACTATCACCTAAAATGCCAGCCAACCCCCATTATCATATAACTTTCTCTGTAATGTCAGCCAGCTGCCTTCTGCACTATCACTCAACTCCCCTTAGCACTATTACCTAATTCCCCACCCCACCTTTTGCAATCTCAGCCACCCCACCTTCCTCACCAATCCCCTTTTTCTCATCATCAACAAAGTCTGCAACGGCTCCTTTTCCAACCCCCCTTTCTGCAATGTTTACCAGTTTCATTTTACCCAATTCACACCTAGCCACGAAACCCCTTATCTCACCACCTACGTACTTTGTTTCCCTCCACCCCTTATTTCAACACCCACCAGGCCTGCTACCCCCCTTCTTGAACACACATCGCATCCACTCTTCTCTCCCCACCCATCGTACCCACTCTTCTCTCACCACCCGTCGCACCCACTCTTCTCTCACCACCCACTAATCCTGTATTCTTCTTTCTCTCAGTACCTACTACCTTGCACCCCCACTTCTTTGAGAATCCAATGCTCCCGCAGCCACCTTGTCTTAGCATCCAATGCATCTGCAGCCCTCCTTTTGTTCAGCACCCATAGCTAGACAGGTGCAATTCATTTCGGTCCAAATGTAAATTCGGATGAATTTTTAGTTATTCATAGATTCGGATGTATCCAAATCTCCGAATAAAATAGTAATGAATTTTGTTGCAATTCATTGAAATTCATTTTGTTTATTCGTTTTCTAATGAATTCCAAATTTTCAGAATGATTCGAATTCGGATTGGTCGAAAAATTATCGACCAATTCTAATTCTATATGAAGAATAGCTTGTTGTTAAGGAGCGGCCAGGAAGCCGGCCGCTACGTCTTTAACGACCGATGAGTCATCAGCTCTCAGCAGGGTTCCCCGCTGAGAGCTGAATGTAAACAAAAGAATGCCAAAAATAGGTCAGGAAAAAAAATGCCAAAATAAAAAAAAAAACATTGTGGGCACCCCCCTAAGATCCATATCAGAAGCTTATCTGAGTATGCAGCCCAGCAGGTCAGGAAAGGGGGGACGAGCGAGCACCCCTTCCCCCTCCTGAACCATACCAGGCCACATGCCCTCAACATTGGGGCAGGTGGGCTCTGCCTCCCCTGTGGTCATCTGTGGGCAGGGGGCTTATCAGAATCCGAAAGCCCCCTTTAACAATGGGGCCCCCAGATCCCAGCACCCCTAAGTGAATGAGTATGACAATTCCTTTATTAAAAAATAAAAAACAATCTCCCCCGAAGTAGACGCATCCTCAATCATGCCGCCCGCCGTACTGCTGGACCCGAAAAAAGAAGGAAAAAAACCCTGCTCCGCCATTTGACTCTTCATAAATAGGTAAGGGGAAGAGTCACCTGATGTCAGTGGGCGAACTCTGTCCCCTTGTGACGACACTGACCAGGGCATGGAGGGACATTGTTTATTATTTTTTAATAAAGGAATTGTCAAAAACTTGCGCACTGTCTTTATTCACTTTTTTGGTGCATGGGTAGGGGTACGATATACTCCATACTCATTTATATAGGGGGAGGGCTGGGATCTGGTGGGCCCCTTGTTAAACCATCCAGGGTTTTGGGGAAGAGGCCATAGTCCCTATCAACATGGGGACAATGTGCTTTGGGGTAGGGGGGCAGAGAGCCCCCCTACCCCAAACCACCCCCCTATGTTAAGGGCATGTGTCCTGGTATGGTTCAGGAGGGAGGTTATCAGCAGCGGGAGAGGTGCCCACCCCCCTCCCACCTTGTTCTGGTCATCTCTGCTGCTTACCAGACCCAACGGTTACGGCAGAGATGATCCGATCCTTTCCCCTCTGAGGCACTGTGAGGGAATGATGGCCCCCACTCAAATCAATGATTGGATGACGCAAGCGACGTCAAACGTCACTTCCACCCAAGGGCCTTGAAGGGGAATTTTTTTTTTTTTGCATTTATGTGTAAATGTGAGATCTGAGATCTTTTTGACCTCATATCTCACATTAAAGAGGTCCTGTCATGCTTTTTTTCCTACTACAAGGGATGTTTACATTCCTTGTAATAGGAATAAAAGTGATCTCAATTATTTTATTTTTTTTAAGGAACACTGTAAAAATAAAAAAGTTAAATAAATAGGAAAAAAAAAAATAATTAAAGTGCCCCATCCTGACGTGCTCGCGAGCAGAAGCGAACGCATACGTAAGTTGCGTCCGCATATGTGAACAGTGTTCAAACAACACATATGAAGTATCGCTCGTTAGAGTGAGAGCAATGATTCCAGCCAAAAAACTCCTCTGTAACTCAAAACTGGTAACCTTTAGAAATTTTAAAACGTCACCTATGGAGATTTTTAAGAGTCAAAGTTTGTCGCCATTCCATGAGCGGGTGCAATTTTGAGGCATTTCATGTTGGGTATCAATTTACTCTGCGTAACATTATCTTTTACAATATAAAAAAATCGGGCTAACTTTACGGTTTTCTTATTTTTTAATTAAAAAAAGTGTATTTTTCCCCCTAAAAAATGCGTTTGTAAAACCCCTGTGCAAATACGGTGTGACATAAAGTATTGCAACAACCGCCATATTATTCTCTAGGGTGTCTAAAAAAATATATATAATGTTTGAGGGTTCTAAGTAATTTTCTAGGAAAAAAAAATGATTTTAACTTGTAAACAACAAGTTTGAAAAATAGGCCTGGTCCTTAAGTGGATAAGCGCTTACAACTAAGGGACTGCAATCGTTTAAAACAATAGCAACTGCAAAATGTAACTACCCAGGTCATTGGCTATGCTATTTTCAGCTTCAGCATGTTTATATACAATGATTGAACAAGGGGTCACTTCATAGGGAATTAAGTCTCTTTGCACTGGGCTCTCACACTATTTCTAAAATATATGATATATTGTTATTCCATGTATTCCCCAATTATCCATATTACATCAAAGATTGGGAGAGGGAATTGGGCCATAGTATTACCACAGAAGATTGGAAAAAGTCATTCCTCCTAACCTTTAAATCTAGTCTCTCTACATACAGTATATAAAAGAAAAGAACTATAAAATATTAACCAGGTTGTATAGATGCCCCGTGAGGGTTAATAGAATATCCTCAACAATGGAGAAAACACATATACGAGAGCACCCAAGGCTGCACAACCCAAAAGTGTAGTACAAATGTAGTACAAATAAAACAAAAACAAAAATTCCCCAGGGGGTTTTTTTAGGTAGCAATGCATTAAATATAATTATAACAATAAAGTAAATCAAGTTCATAATGAGTTTGAATATGCAACAAGTTTATTGTAAAATACAGACTCTGGTTCACGTGTAACAAACATCAGCATAAAACATCACCTATGGCTAAAAGGGCCCCCAGATAAATAGCGTATCATAAAATTAACATCCACACGAATACCCCGATGCATTTCGACCCACTGGTCTTCTTCAGGGGGATTTAGATTCTAGGGAAATATATCACAGTAATGCCCCGTACACACGGTCGGATTTTCCGACGGAAAATGTGTGATAGGAGCTTGTTGTCGGAAATTCCGACCATGTGTAGGCTCCATCACACATTTTCCATCGGATTTTCCGACACACAAAGTTTGAGAGCAGGATATAAAATTTTCCGACAACAAGATCCGTTGTTGGAAATTCCGATCGTTTGTACACAAATCCGATGGACAAAGTGCCATGCATGCTCAGAATAAATAAAGAGATGAAAGCTATTGGCCACTGCCCCGTTTATAGTCCCGACGGAAGTGTTTTACGTCACCACGTTTAGAACGATCGGATTTTCCGACAACTTTGTGTGACCGTGTGTATGCAAGACAAGTTTGAGCCAACATCCGTCGGAAAAAATCCTAGGATTTTGTTGTCGGAATGTCCGAACAAAGTCCGACCGTGTGTACGGGGCATTAGAGTTTAAACTTGAAACTTTAGTCAAGATGTAAAACATTTACACAGCATTTTCCGTTAATAAATAACTGTATTACATCGTATGGAGGTATATTTACCATTGAGTGCATAATATGGTGGAGATGCACCACACGAACCAGATTGTTTAAAAACATGAAGGCCCAGAGATCCCAGAGACCACACATATCCCTCCGTGCCCCACAGTCCATCGGACTTACAAGGGGCCACACTCTTGGACAGGGGAGAGGACGGGGGCGAGGCACCTGCCATTGTATATGAAAGGACTTTGTTAGGAACCTTAGTAGTAAATATTCTAAAAGTATCTAATTCCATAGGGCAATAGCCGATTAGTCCTCACTGAGGTAGTTGTTTGTATATATGTATATATATTATTAATTGGACCTATTGCTTTAAAGTATGTAATTTATTAATAGTGTAATAAATATAAGGTACAAATAAATGGAAATGTGTCTAAATGGGGTAGGTGAATGGTGATAGTAATGGATGTGAGATAATCGTGTGGGGGTGCACTGGAGCGTAAAGTGGGAAACCAAATGGTGTAAAAAACAAAAACAAACCAAACAGTGATGAAAACTAAAAATGTATATTGAGTGCCAGTGAACAAAAAAAGTAATGTCTCAATTATTAATTTAAATACCTTAAGTGTATGGGGTAAGTGTAAAAAAAAATGTGAAGTATGGACTAGGACATGTGTGTGAGTGGTGATGGCAAAAGTGAAACAAGTATGCTATATAGGCATACCTAAAGCCAAAGAGTAGTGGGTTAGTGATAGTTTAGTAGTGGGTTAGTCGTAGGTTAGCCTCCTGAGATCATATAAATTGGCAGTTCCCGGATGATCCTTAGCTGTATCTCAGGAAAATTGCCACTATATTGAGAAGCATCTAGCACTAGGTAAGTGCTATGTTTCCTATACCTACTATAGTTGATATTGATTTTATTATCATTATTAGTACTAGTGGTGGACTGGCTTACTAAACCTTCCTCATCCTCCTCATTCTCTGTCACGTAAGCTAGTCTGCAGTCCCCTGCAGTTGCCAGAGTGGATAAACCTGCCTCTTTGTCCACATCTATGCCTGCCATAGACCCAACATCAGCCATTGAGGAGTCAGCTGAGTTATTTGACCACAGCGTCAGCCACTTGCTCCTTGATAAAGCCCAGCCATTACTGGATTCAGATGTTGGTTCCGAGGTTGTTGATGACAGGAACATGAGCCTAGATAGAGTGAGGAATACTAGTAGACAAATTGGCATTCATGTTCCCCAAGCCGCAGCATATTGCCAAGTTGTCTCCGGTGGTAATGTTGAAGATAGAGGAGATGGAGATGATGATGAGGTCACTGATGCGACTTTGGTGCCAGATAGATGAGGAGGAAACTGAAGGTGAGGCGGCACAACCCCAAGGAGGCTGACATCGAGAAAGAGTAGAGAGCAGCCACCCTATTCCATCACATTCTGCAGCTGTTATCTCCCGCCTTTTTCAGCACATCTGCAGCAGATCACACTGTTGCTATCTGCAAACTCTGTCTCAGGCACATCAAACGTGGCAAAAACACCAACCATATGCATATCATTGCAATTTTTTTTGCCTTCATCAAGAGCACCTCTATAGGGTTACGGTGGGAAGGTGCCCCCGACACCCAAAGAGTAATTTTTCTGCACTTGTTTGACAGGTGCATATCATTGCAATTTTTTACAGCAAGGCCAATTCTTGCTTTCATCAAGAGTACCTCTATAGGGTTACGGTGGGAAGGCGCCACCGACACCCAAAGACTAATTTTTACGCACCCGTTACTTCTATACAAAGTCAAAGTGACAACAGAATGTATCCAAAAAATCTCTAATCTTGTTCCCAGTGCACTACATTGTGGTCTCATCATACACACTGGCTCCCCAGCTGTTGCTGAGCAAAATAAAGGCAGCTTGCAGGGAAAATGTCATTTTTTTATAAATGCAATTATTATGGCTTTATAAATGCAATTATTGCTGCAGCAGATTCTAAACATGGTACAGATCTGCCACTTTACAGGTAGACTAAGGGGACCCCCCAGGCACTATATTGGAAGGAATTTTACATTTTTAGGCTTTCACTTTAAAAATAAAAAAATCACTGCGTATTTAAAAATGATTTTTTTCACAAACTTTTTTTTATTGATATATGTCCTCCAGGTCAGGACCTGGACCCCTATAACCATTGTATGTCCAATTACTTGCATATAAGCCTTCAAAATGGGCACTTTTGACGTTTGAGTCCTAATGACTTTAATGGGGTTTGTTATTCGGGTCCAAACTTTCGCGGTGTTCGGAAGTTCTGGTGCGAACTGCACAGGGGTCTGTTCAGCCCATCCCTACTACTGGTATGCCATTTCAGAAATCCCCGGAAATGGCCCTATTGTCTATCTATCCGGGCTCTAAGGGAGAGACTAAAAAGGGGCTGCTTCGCTTTCTCCTCTCTGCAGCGCGAATACTCTTACCTAGACACTGGAATACCGATGTTGCTCCTACTATTAAAGAGTGGATAGTTGAGCTGAATAATTTAAGGAGAATGAAAGAATTAACAGCAAACATCATGCATGTTACCTTAAGTATATAGCAATTTGTCTCCTTGGATTGAGTTTTTGGGCTCTGATATTCTGGGATCTTTCTTATAAATAGTTTTTACTTCATGACGTGACTCTGACATAAAATAGAGGCTCCCCAGATAGATTGTCAGAGAAATAGATTGATTTGCTTGTGAAATTCCCCCCCTCCTTTTTTTTCTCTTTATGTATGTCCTCTCCTATTTTTCTTCTCTTTCTTTTTATTGTCTGTATTGTTTTGCCTTTGGGCAGATTCTTGACCAAGTGAAGTAATGGTTACTTAAGTATAGTTGTTTCTGTTGAATAGGTGATAAGATATATTTATATTGATCTTCCAAATATTAGAAAGGATTGTCAAATTCAAGCTTCACTAATGTTGTGATATAAGGGATCAAGGCGATCCAGACTATAGTTTTTTTTTTAATGTAACCTTGCAAAATATTTAACAAAAATCAATATTTAAAAAAAAATGGCTTGTAAAGTCAATTTCAACTGCTTCAGCCCCAGAAGATTTTACCCCCTTCCTTACCAGAGCACTTTTTGCGATTCGGCACTGTGTCGCTTTAACTGACAATTGCGCAGTCGTGCGACGTTGCACCCAAACAAAATTGATGTCCTTTTTTTCCCACAAATAGAGCTTTCTTTTGGTGGTATTTGATCACCTCTGTGGTTTTTATTTTTTGCGCTATAAACAAAAAAAGAGTGACAAAAAAGCTATATTTTTTACTTTTTCCTATAATAAATATCCCCCAAAAATATATAAAAAAAACAAATTTTTTCCTCAGTTTAGGCCGATATGTATTCTTCTACATATTTTTGGTAAAAGAAATCTCAATTAGCATATATTGATTGGTTTGCGCAAAAGTTATAGCATCTACAAAATAGAGGATAGTTTTATGGCATTCTTATTATTAACTTTTTTTTATTAGTAATGGCGGCGATCTGCGATTTTTATTGTGACTGCGACATTATGGTGGACACATCGAACACTTTTGACACTATTTTGGGACCATTGTCATTTATACAGCGATCAGTGCTATAAAAATGCACTGATTACTGTGTAAATGACACTGGCAGGGAAGGGTTTAAACACTAGGGGGCGATCAAGGGGTTAAGTGTGTCCTAGGGGGTGATTCTAACTGTGGGGGGGGTGGGCTTCCACTCACATGACAGCGATCACTGCTCCCAATGACAGGGAGCAGTAGATCCCTGTCATGTCACTAGGCAGAACAGCCTTGTAGCCCCGCCAATTAAAGGGGACGTACCTGTACGCTCATTTACCCATCACTGCCATTGTGCTGACATATATTGGCGTGCAGCGGTCGGCAAGTGGTTAAAATCTGTTTTGTTCTAGTATTAGAGCTTATATGCATAATAAAAACATTTGTGTATTTTTAATGGGTCCAGTCAGAAGTAGATGATTTAACTGTCAATATCCAAGCTGAATTTATTTATTAGCTAGCACTGATAGAGGGAGGCACCCCCCCGTGATACCCACACACTCGAAGGAATTGTCTTTGAGCCAACCACTAAGGGAGTGCCTTTGGATATTTCTCCTCCCGGCATGCAGCCGGCATGTAACAGGCTCCCACTAATGGTTCTCCCCCATGTGGCTCACCCTTCAGTTGCTTTGACATAATTTTTTCAACACACGTACCATTCCTATATAATTCCGGTCTGGCACAAATGATAATACAATATTTGACCCGAAGGGCCATGGGTGCTACTTGAACACAGAGTCATTCATAGGGAACCCATACATATACACAACATTTACAACTCTCAAAAGCCCTGATGAAGGTACCAGAACTACCAGAAACGCGTCGGGTATCAGGGTACACTACCCCCATGAGAGTATATTAACTATTGTCACCTTGTATATTTTCTCTGTTTCAGATTTTGTTTCTATGTTGTATGGAATGTTTTTCTCTGATTTTTTTTTTTTTTTTCCATCAAAGTTTATAGAAGAAAATAAAGAGATACATCTGTGGAGACGCAGCTCCACATAATACTATACAATGTTAGATAAGACATAAGAAACATTATATAACTTCAGTTCTGTTGCAAGAGCTCGTATAAACTGTTTGTAATAACTCAACTTCAAGATTTATTAAAGCGAGTGTCAATAACTATTATTTGCATATCTAAGATTGTCATCCAAAAAGAATAAATAGTTTGGAAAAAGAAAGAAAGAAAAGGATAGTAATGTACATACTTTCAATTTCGGTTAATGGCAAACTATATTCACCTTTTGACTGTTTTCCATCGCCAAGTTTAGTCAGATGGGTATAAACATACAGCAATGGTCTATTTCATAACATCAAGATATGCCTGCGAATATTTATATATAAGCCATGGTGACCAAGTTTTGTGAAAACGTTCCACATTTTCTCCTGCTTGGGCAATAGTCTCCTCCATCTCATAGAACTCCGCTATCTTACCAAACCATTCCCGAATAGTTGGGATTTTTGTAGACTTCCAATAGAGTGGAATGAGGGCTTTGGCCGCGTTCAAAAGGTGTTTGGTAAGCGAGTGTTTGTACCTCTTAATGGGGAATTCCGTGACATGCAGGAGACATCCCATTGCATCTAACTTTAATTTTGTTTCTGTTATCAAGAATATCTTCTCCCTGACCTTTGCCCAGAATGTGCTCAACACAGAACATTGCCACCAAATGTGTATTAAGGACCCTTTTTCAGAGTTACATCACCAACAGATTTCTGAATGGTCCGGAAACCAAGAATGTAGCTTTACTGGCGTGGCATACCATTGAGTGAGTAACTTGTATGCAGTTACTTGGGTTCTTGTGCTCAGGGAACATTTATGAGCGAAAATGCATGCTTTCTTCCATTGTGAAATCGACAACGGAATAACTAGTGCTTTCGACCAGCTCTCCCTGAGATCCCCCTCATCCTTGTCTTCCCCTGTTTGAATCCAACGGTATGCTAGTGAGGTCACCTTGGGGATGGGTTCCTCTGTCTGACAAACTGACTCCAGTTCCGTTAGTGGTCTGTTGAAATTATGTTTTCTTTGTGTTCTGTTAAGGTAGCTGCGGCATTGAAAATATGTCCATAACTGTAAATGTGGTAGGTTGTTTATGATTTTGATGTCTGCAAAGTCCCTCAACTCTTGATTGTGGAAGCATTGTATATCTAATAGGGGTTTGTTTGTATCAGTGGATCATAGTGCTCGGTTTCCCATTCCTGGTAGGAAATCAGGGTTATTCTGTAATGGAGTGAGCGGACTAATGCCCCGTACACACGGTCGGACTTTGTTCGGACATTCCGACAACAAAATCCTAGAATTTTTTCCGACGGATGTTGGCTCAAACTTGTTTTGCCTACACACGGTCTCACAAAGTTGTCGGAATTTCCGATCGCCAAGAACGCGGTGACGTCAAGCACGTACGACGAGACTAGAAAAGGCCGGTTCAGAACCAAGCGCGGCACCCTTTGGGCTCCTTTTGCTAATCTCGTGTTAGTAAAAGTTTGGTGAGAGACGATTCGCGCTTTTTCAGACTCGTGGCTTTCAGATCGTTTTCTGCTGTTCAGTTTGTGCTTGTGGGTTTGTATCTGCTCTTCAGTGCGTGCAGTCAGTTCGTATTGGAGTTTTCTGTGCGATCTTGTCCGCTCGTTGCTGTTTTTCAGGTCGCTCTTCACAGGCCTTGCTGTTCTTCAGTGCGTTCTGTTACTTCGTTCTGAGCAGCCGACCGTTTTCTAGCCATGTTTCGTATGCGTACTCCTCGTAGAGTTCGTGCTGTGTGGGGGCTTGGTGTTGGGGTCCTGACCTTGACACAAGTCCAGTCCATGAACAGGGTGGGGAGGAGTTCATGGACCAAGAATTGGTTGCTTCAGCGTGACCAGTTCTGTCATATGCCTTTGCTCCGTGAGATCCGTGAGAATAATCCTGATGATTTCAGGAACTTTCTCAGGATGACGGACCCCGTGTTTCACCGTCTGTTGGCTTCGCTGACCCCCTATATCAGCAGGCAGGATACCTGCATGAGGCAAGCCATCACTCCGGAGCAGAGGTTGGTCGCTACCTTGCGGTATTTGGCCACAGGGAGAAGCCTGCAGGACCTCAAGTTCTCGACAGGCATCTCCCCCCAGGCTCTGGGTATCATTATCCCAGAGACCTGTTTTGCCATCATACAGGTCCTACAGAAGGAGTATATGAAGGTAAGATTTTTATCCTTTTATATCACATTTTATTGTATTGAATGTTTGCTAATATATTGTATTTCTTTCCTCATTCCCTAATTACCATGAATGTAATATGCTGTGAATGTCCCCTTTGACCTCACGCATGCTGGATTTTTATGTAATTATTATTTTAGGTCCTTCATACATATTTGCCCTTCAATAACCTCCCCAGCATGGTGTCTCCTGCCCTATATTCACCTCATGTAGTCACTTAACAATGTATTTTATCTGCTCCATAGTAGTGCTTTACCCCAAACACCCCCTAAAATGTTTGGAAATGTTATTTTTGATTTAAATTCAGGCAGAGGGCCAGAGGCTTTTTTTTTGTGGTGTCCCCAAATTTTTTGGAACCCTCCCTCCCCCAACTGCTAAGTCAGCTGATCCCAATTCTCTATCCTCAATCATCTATCTGCTGACTTTGCCAAACCCATGCACACTATACCCATCTCTTTAGTGCTCAGATTTATGGATGAATTCCCCAAAGCATGTAGTGCAAGGGCCTGCCTGTATACTTTCCAATGGTACTGTTTAAAGTTCTTGTATCCTATTATGATCTTGATAGGTAATAGCAGAATGTCCAAATGTGCTCAAATGTGTACAGTGTGTATTTATATCTTTGTATTATGACACTTCTTACCTGTCCAGTGGGCTGTCAATAGTGTAACTAAGGAGGGGCTGTTCCAAGTAATACCCTGTATTTAGGCATTCATCTCTCAATGAAGTGGAGAGGGTTACCTGTCCAAGAGTTCCCCCCCCTATAATGTTAGAAATGGCCCATGAGAGGGGGGGAGGGGGAATATGATAGGTGTACCTTATACTTTGTTGTTGTTAAATTCCCCTTAATAAATGCTATCTGGAGGTTGCCCCATAATGTTTGTGTCTAATCTGCTTGCCAGGTTTCTGTGAAAAAATAGTAATGTTTATTGTTTTTTTCCTCAACAGTTTCCTTCAACGCCACAGGAATGGCAGAATGTGGCCTCCCACTTTGCCCAGCGGTGGGACTTTCCTAACTGCGGAGGGGCAATTGATGGGAAACACGTCCACATCGTCCCACCACCCAACTCGGGGTCGTACTATTATAATTACAAGGGGTTTAATAGTATAGTAATGTTGGCGGTGGTGTCGGCTAATTACGAGTTCTTGTATGTGGACGTGGGGAAGAATGGCCGGATGTCCGATGGTGGAGTCATCGCCCAGACGGAGTTCTACAGGCGTCTCCAGAATGGCAGCTTGGACTTGCCACCTCCAGAGGACAATGTTGAAGGTCTCCCATTTGTGTTCGTTGCTGATGAAGCATTTGCGCTGGGGGACCACCTGATGCGGCCATTCCCGATGAGGACCCTCACCCCGGAACAGAGGGTTTTTAATTACCGGCTGGCCAGAGCCCAAAGAGTGGTGGAGAACACATTTGGAATCCTGGCCAGCCGGTTCCGATTATTTATGACACCCATCCATATGGCGGAGTATAAACTGAACCATATAATACTTGCCTGCTGTGTTCTCCATAATTTTCTACGAAAACATTCAGCCAACTATGCTGGCTCAGTTGGGCCTGAGGCCGGAATCCCAAATACATCAACAATGACGGCACTTGAAAGCGGCCATCCTGGCTTGCCCTCCCTGAATGCCCGTGATGTCCGCTTACGATACCTGGAGTTCTTTGCGGGTAGGGGGGCTATCAATATGCCAGACAATCTGTGACACCTTTTTCAAATAAAAAACAACCAAAAGAAATTCTTGGTGGACATTTACTGCTTGTGTTTGTTTTAGCTGACCCTGACAGAAATGTGTTGAGTGCAGAAATTGTCGTGATTGTGTAACCTTATAAAAAACAGTGTTGGCTGGTACTTCCTAAATGCAAAAACACATTTCGCTACAAGTGCACTTGCAACTGCACTGAACCTGCACTTGTAGTGCAAAGAGGATTTGCCCTTAGGAAATAACCCCCATTTGTGCATAAAACAACAATTACATCACCCCAAAAGTGTTGTAGTGTTGAGACAATAATCCACACATTCTTGAGTAAGGCACTTTTTTATACCTGCACAATCACATGCGCATTTACCAAAGGTTTTTAAAACAAACCAACATGTTTGTTGTATAACAATGTTTGCAGTAGCATTATGAAAAATCAAAATATCCATTTCAGATAAAACAGGCCTGTGTAAAACCAACAAGAAAGCCAAAAAACTTGAACTTACAAAGTTCACATTAGGTAAAACCTGAAGGCTATATCAGACATCAGTATTTAGGAACTGGGTTTGATCTAGCGTTCAGATGGGGGGAAATCACCCCTGGAAAAGCCAAATTTGGAAGATGCACACCAATTTACGAATGGCAACATGTGCTATCTGCCATCAGGGGGGATCAAGGGACGTGTTTTGGGGGAGAAAGCCCTTCCTCACCGCTACTTTATAATTGAGGAAGGGGTTGCACCCCCAAAACGCGTCCATTGATCTCCCGTGATGGCAGATAGCACATGTTGGCACACTGTGTGCATCCTCCAAATTTGGCTTTTCTAAACATTGAAAAAATTTTGGGAAGATTGGACCACAATAATAAAACAGGTGATTTTGTGGGGTTTAAATTCGCCCCAAAACATCAATGATGTTATTATTTTTTTTAATAACATCAGTGATTTGTTTCTGGATGTTTTGCAATTGGAGATTACACCCCATGATCTCCCCGATAAGTATCTGGGCACTTTCTGAAGTAAAGCGTTCAGGATCCCTCACATCACGATCACCTAAAAAGAGATAAAGAACAAAAAAAAGGTCTCAAAAATCTGCCACCATCCATCTCGTTTACCTGAGTCTGTGGTCGCAGACACTCACCTGTTGTGGTGCCAATCTCCACCACGTCTTCTTCTTCCTCCTGCTCTTCTTCTTCGTTTGGGGGTATTTCACCTTCTTCCATAGGTGGGGGGTCTGTGTTCTCCTGGGATGAGGGCTGTCCTCCGAGTCTTTTCTCCCCTATGTAAAACAAAAATGGTATAATTAGCACACAGATATTTGATGACAGAACTAGAAATAGGAAACATTGCTTGGAAGTGGGGTACAATTGTCTATTTTAGCCGAGTTCCAAGATGTATATTTTTTTTATTGCCCTTTGTCAAGCTGCAATACTTTACATGTTTGGTACAAGCTTCACAGATGTAGCCCCCCCATAGTATACACTGGAGCACCTGTGTGCCCCCCTAATAAAAATGGTGTTCTGGGGCCCCACACTAGTGCTCCAGTGTCCAGATGTGAAAACAGCTGCTCAGTGTCCTCTCTTTACACACAATCTAGTTGTCATTTCATTCTAGTAACAAACCCATCTACACAAACAAATATTTGGCATCCAAGTAGGCCCCAAAAAATGTGTGAAAATGCATATGGCCTAAACAATGGTGTTCTAGAGGCCGAAATAAAAATGTTGGATACGAACGAATAATGGGCCCATGAACATTAAAGTTGCCCTTTTAAACGTTACAATTAATAAAAGCATATGGAGCAGAACGAACGTAATAAAGACAGAAAGAATAGGAACACACTTACTTTTTTGCAGCACTCTCCTGATCTTTTGGTACTGCTCTGGCTCTCTCAACTTCAGGTCCGACCACCGCTTCCTGAGCTGATCTTTAGACCTTCGTACGCCGAAATTCCGCTCAAGACTCCTGACCACTTTACCAATGATTTTGGCCTTTCGGATGTTGGGGTGGGGGTAAGGCCCATATTTTCCGTCATAGTCGGACTTCCTCATGATGTGTACCATCTCCAACATCTCCCCAAACGACATATTTGTGGCCTTAAAACGTCTCCTTCTGGATCGGGACGTGCCTGGATCCGGGCTTTCCTCCTCCTCCTCCTCGTTGTTAGAATTAGCCCGCACCTGCTGTAACTCTGCCATCATGCTCTTCACCCACTGCGCCGAACGAAAAGGGGCGGGGAATACACTAGAAAGAATGTCAGGGGCGGGCGGAGTTACACGCATGCGCAGTGTGTATAAAGCGTAACACGCGTGCGTATTACGTACGATCTGTGAGCGGAGGAAGGAGCATTGGACGCGCCGATCGTAAGAACGAAGGTAAGAGACAAACTTGTGCCTATACTGCTTCTAGATTGAGGCCTATATTGTAACAAGATTAGGAGAGTTTTGTGTGACATTAGGCTTTGTCTTGTGTTGTGTCTTGCAGTGAACATGGATATCTTAATGAGAGATACTGACTTCATGTCACTATTCATTGATATGCTAAGTGAGCTGCCCTGTCTGTGGGAGATTAACCACCCCCATTTCAAGAACCAAGCAAAGAGGAAGGCAGCACTGGAGCAATTGTGTGAAATTGTGAAGCAGGTGATCCCCATGGCAGACATCACCTATTTAACGATTTTCATTGGTGGCCTGAGGAGCACATATCTGAGGGAGCGCAAGAAAGTCCTGGATTCACAGAGATCCGGAGCAGCAGATGACATCTATGTCCCCAGGATGTTGTACTACGACAGGCTGCACTTTCTGGCAGGCCAGACTGAACCCAGGCCATCCCTCTCCAGTCTTCCTTCCACGCTTCCTTCCCCCCCGGCTGAGGCTTCTGACGCCCAACCTGGGCCTTCCAGGCCGCATGTGGAGGAGCCCAGATTGAGCCAGGTATAGCATTCCTCTAAATATTTCTGCTTGTCCAATCAATGATGTTAACTAGATGTTAGTTTGGAGTACTAATTTAGGATTGTGATTGATGAAGCAAAACATTAAACCATGTCCCTTTTTCATACACAGGGAAGTCTCAGCCAGGAGGTGGCCGGGCCGAGCCGGCTGGCTGATATCAAGGTCCCTCCCCTACACCTGAAAACAGAAAGTGGCAGTAGGACGAGTGCCCTAGAGGAGGCGGCTATCAGATTCTTTTGGAGGGCTACAGAGGTCCTGGGAGCACCACACACCAGGGAGGAGAATATTGCTGCCTTCATAGCATATAAAATGCAGAGGATGGAGGAGGGCCAAAAAGCCATGTGTGAGGCCCTCATATCAGAGGCTCTGGAGAAAGGTATGAGGGGCCAAATTACACCTCACACACAGCTTTGGGATGGTCCTCCTCCTCCTCCTCCCTCTCCTCCAGGTCCTCCCAGTCCTCCTCCAGGTCCCCCCAGTCCTCCTCCAGGTCCTCCTCCTCCTCCTCCAGGTCCTACTCCTCCTCCTGCCACATCTCCAACTGCACAGCCACAGCCCGGAAGGAAGCGTGAAAGGAAGACCAGACAGTGATTGCCCTGGGTCCAGTCTGGTCGGCCAAAAGATGCAGCCTCTTGTGGTACCACAGCCTGGGGTCACACATGTCATCTGCTGCTTTCCAGATCTCTGCGAATCCTGGACCAGACTGCACTCCCTTACATATGGACTCCTCAGGCCACCAATTTTGATGTTGAAGAATTGATGTCTGCCGTGGGGGTGCCAGGCTTCACTAATTTCTCCTGTTGATCCAGTGTTGCCTTCCTCTTTGTTTGGTTCTGATCCCTTAATAAAGGATTTTTGTTTTGAATTATACTCTCCTATGTGTTTTACTTCAAAAATGACAGTTTTTTTGTGAGGATTCAGGTACATTTCAAATATACAATGTGAAATGAACAAGGGACACCAACACCAAACAATCTCCTGGAGATTAAATAATAAAAGATATCAATGGTGTTGGGGTAACTTGCCACACAAAACACACACAAAAATATTCTGGAGTAAAAATAAAAATAACATTGAACAAAGATCAGCCTTGGCAAAAAATCCAAACATTAAAGAAAAAAAAAGACTTAAAAACAAAAAAAAAAAAAAACATAAAAAATATAAAACTGTCAGATGTGACAACTAATAACAATATATTGAGAGAATCCCACTAAAAAAACACAAATAAAAGTTTGTGAGAAGTGTGTGTGAATATGAGCAGCAAAACGACTTAATTCTTGTCACATTATAAAGAAGAAGAGAGTGCGCTGTATTAAACCATTTTTAACATTGCAGCGTGACGAAAGTGCTGTATCCATTACGAACGCTAAATTTACCAGAACGAGCTGTCCCGTGTCAGAATTTCTTCTGAGCATGCGTGGCACTTTGTGCGTCGGAACAGGCCACACACGGTCGGAATTGACGTGATCGGATTTTGTTGTCGAAAAATTTTATCTCCTGCTGTCCAACTTTGTGTGTCGGAAAATCCGATGGAAAATGTCTGATGGCGCCCACACATGGTCGGAATTTCCGACAACACGCTCCGATCGGACATTGTCCATCGGAAAATCCGACCGTGTGTACGGGGCATTAGATGTGACAAGAAGTTTGTAAGTTTCGTTAATTTGTGGAATATTGCTAGAGTAGTGCCCACTAGGGGCTGTGTCCTCATCTCTGTTGGGAGACTCCTCCATTGAATCCATGGTGAATATCTTATTGGTGTATGGCTTAACATTTCTTCTATTTCCACCCAGTCTTTGATTTTAAAATGGCAGTGCCAGTCTATTATCCTAGTTACATGGGCGGTGAGGTAATAGGTGCGAAAATCTGGGATGCCCATCCCTCCTTTGTCTTTGGGTTTAGTGAGCCTAGAGAATCTTATTCTGGGTTTTTTGTGGGCCCAGATGAATTTTGTTTGAGTTGAGTGAAGTATTTTAAAGAAGCTTTGGGGAATTTTTATTGGTAAATTTCTAAATAGATAAAGTACTCTTGGCAAAATAATCATTTTACAAATGACTACCCTTCCGAACCAGGAGATGCCCTTTGGGTGCCAACTTTGTAGATCTGAGCATATTGTTTATAATAGGGGAGTGAAATTGTGGTCAAAAATTTGAGATAATTTGGGTGTCAACCAGATCCCTAAATATTTAAGCGCTAAACCTACCCATTGAAAGGGGCAATTCGACTTGATGTGTTCTATTTTATTTGTAGGGATCGAAATGTTTAAGATCTCCGACTTGGCGTAATTAATTTTAAGGTTTGATAAATACCCGAAAATAGAAAATTCTTTCATTAAAGAGGGAAGTGAAATGTGGGGGTTCGTTATGAAAAATAACAAGTCATCTGAGTAGGCCACTACCTTGTACTCTTTTCTTCCTACCTCAAAACCCTGTATTGCCCTTTCTGCTACAATCCGTCTGATAAATGGCTCTAGCGTTAGGATAAACAAAAGGGGCGAGAGAGGGCAACCCTGTCTCGTACCGTTGTTGATTTTTACTGTGTTTGAAAGGGAGCCATTGATCTTCAGCTGTGCAGTAGGGTTTTTATAGAGCATAATCCAAGACATCATATTGTTTCCCAAGCCAATGTACCTACAGGTTTCTAGCATGAAATCCCAGGCCACGCCGTCAAAGGCCTTCTCCGCGTCCGTAGACAGGAGAAGGCCCTCAATTTTCCGCACCCGAGCAGCATGCATTAAATTGAGTGTTTTGATAACGTTGTCTCTGGTTTCTCTCCCTGGCATAAATCCTGCTTGCTCACTTCCTATCAGGCCGTGAAGCAAAGGTTTCAATCTGTTAGCTATTATTTTTTAGATCAATTTCACATCCAGATTCAACAGTGATATTGGCCTGTAGTTAGCACACTCTGTCAGGTCCTTGTTTGGCTTGGGAAGAATTGTTATATGTGCCTTGAGAAAATCCGTTGGGATCTCCCTGGGTTCAGACATGTAGTTCAGAGCCCGTAGCAGCGGTCCAAGCAGAGTTTCCTGAAATGTTTTGTAGTAAATTGCCGTAAAGCCGTCTGGCCCCGGATTTTTCCTTGTCTTCAGGTGTTTAATTGCTTGTTGTAGTTCACAAGCTTCTATGGGACTTTCTAGTTCAGAAATATCTTCATTTGATAGTGTGGGTAACTTTGATTCTGTTAAATATTGTCGTATAGCTTGTGTCCTTGTTCCTGAATTGTGCTAGGTTTCTGTGGGTTAGGTAAGTTATATAAGGCCGTGTAGTATTCATGGAAGTGTTGTGCAATTTTTTTGGTAGTGATGTCTAGATTCCCTTCTTTTGTTCGTATGCCTGGGATGTTCTGTTGTGTCTTTGCATTTTTTATGGCTCTCGCTAACAAGCTTCCTGTTTTATTGCCGTGTTCATAGTAGATTTTTTTTTGAAAAAATAAGAATCTTTTAGCCCTTGTGTCAAAAATCTGTTGGAGTGCCTTTCTGTTTTCTAGGAGTTCTGTTGTTCTGTCAGGGTTTGTTTGTGTAGGGATTCCAAGGCGTGAATTTTCTCTGTCAGGGATTTAATTTTTTTTTCCCCTTCTTTTTTGCGGTGAGAACTGATTCTAATGAGTTCTCCCCTGATTGTGCATTTATGTGCTTCCCATATTGAAAGGGGATTGACATCTGGTGTGGTGTTAGTTTTGAAGTATTCTGTCAGTGACGTAGCTATTTGAGGAAGTAAAATTGGGTCTGTCAGCAATGCCAAATTTAATCTCCAGATATTTGTTTTTGGTTGTGGTTCTGAGATCTTCAACGATAATGAAATGGGGACATGGTCTGAAAAGGTCTGGATCCCTATTTTAGTTCCTAAAATCATATCTAAGTCTCTTTGTGAGACAAAGATATAATCTATTCTCAAGTATCTGCCGTGAGGGATGGAGTAGAAGGTGTAGTCTCTTTCCTCGGGATAAATGAATCTCCAAGAGTCTACTAGTTGTAGTGGGTACAGTAATGTTTTTATTTATGTATTTTGTACGTAATATATGTTTTGCCTGTGGACGTATCAGTGAGAGGGTTTAGTGGGACATTAAAATCGCCTCCTAGGATGAGACAACCCGAGCTAAAATCTTTGAGTTTTCCAAGAATTTTGCAGCAAAAGGTCAAGTGTGCTGTGTTGGGGAAATTAACATTTGCTAGCGTAATAGGTGTGCCACAGCATTTCCCTTTCAGGAATATAAACCTGCCCTCTGGATCAATGAGTTTGTCAGATAGTTCAAAGGAAGCGTCCCTACTAATAAGTATGGACACTCCCTTGGATTTCGCTAAATCATTCGTTGCGTGATATGCCTGTGTGAAAAAAGAGTCAGTAAGCTTAGGAGTTTGTTGAGTTTTGAAATGTGTTTCCTGTAAAAAAAACAAAACGAGGTTTACCTTTTTTGAGTTCCTTCAAGAGGGTTTTGCGCTTTTCAGGGACATTCAGGCCTTTCGTGTTGTGAGAAATCACTGCAGGTTCATGTCCCAGGGATGAGTACGCCATCTTGAGGACTCAGAGAGAGCTGTCGAAGCAATAACTAGGAAGAAAGCCTAAGTTTCCGTTATACTTTACTATATCCATTAAGAAAGTATAGGTAGAGAGATATAAGGGAGAGAAAGTAAGAAGTGAATTCTGAGTAAGTGAGAGATATTGTAATCTCCTTGGGTACCCAATGGGTCCAAGGTAATATATTAGTGCTCCTAACCAGGGAAATCCTCTCCTGTCAAGGAGCACTTTGTCGGAGCGTGGTGGGCAGCCGCCTAATCGCTCTGGTTTGTCCAATTAATTAAATTAAATATGTAACACCCAACTGGTGAGCATAAACCGGCAGCAGCCATTATAAGCACAATGTAAACAGTATTGGTCAACTATGCACCCGAAGTGCAACAATGAAGGAACTAACTGAAACCTCTGGCCTTTAACGCATTAACCATTATATGAAGAAATGTCGATGATCTGCTTAACTATGCCTCTGCTCTCCATGGAGACTCCAAGGCCCCCCTCCATGCGGGGGTATCATCTTGTTGTCTTCCCTCCAGAGATGGTTTTAAGGTAAGTCCACTATTTGTGTTTTTTTTTTTTTGTTTTTTTTTCCCCTTTTTTTTTTTTTTTTTTAAATATTATGTCATCAACATTTCTGTGGTCTAAATTTGCTGAAATGTAAGATGAACAACTGTAACCTAAAGTCCACTTATTCCTATTAATGTCACCGTATCTATTATAATCTCTATAAGTAGGTATCCTACCTATATAATTGGCATAAGCCAGCATGGGGGAAATGTGTAATAGTCCCAATAAGTATTATCTCCATCTGAGATGAATGGTCAACAAGACCTAATTCCTTGTATTCTGTTGCTGTGAGATAAGTATAGTTCCGCTTGTTATGACAATTCCAGCCGGAGTGTCTTTGGGTTCTTATAGCATAAAACTGTGGGATCAACATGTATGGCCTTGTTTCAAGTAAGTTGAATGTACTTACTAACATTCATGTATGGTGTCAGTCTCGGTAGGCAACTTCAGGCTTCTTCAAAGCCCCTGGAAGCATGAGGCCTGTTATTTGGAGTTCCTGCTTGTGACCCCCTGGGTGCGATGGTTTCATCTTCTTAGGGAGGCGTTTGTCGGGCGATGAGAAGGGGGATCTTTCCAGTGGAGATAGCATAAATTCCTGGTACCACTCTGGCAAGTCCACAGGTTCCAGATGCAGCGCTTGGCAAAAATCCGGGAGATCTTCTGGTGAGCGCAATGTGTGCTGTCTCCCATTATGGTTCACCAGAAGTGCGAACGGAAATTGCCACCTTTAGCGGAGATCCTTTTCTCTTAGCTTGTCTAGTAATGGTCTGAGAGCTCTGCGATTCTTTAAAGTGATCTGGGAAAGATCATGAAAGAGCATGATGGTCTCTCCGTTAAAAACAATCTGGTCAAGGGGCGTGGCTTAGCTATGGAAGCGTGAGGACGCGTCGCCGGGAGCTCTGCACTGGAACGGGCCGTGAATCACCCGTAGCACCGAACAGCTAAGCCATCCCTTCATGCCAGGGGGCGCAAGCACCCACCGGCCACTGAGGAATGGAGGGGACCCGAAATATCACACTACTTTCTGAGGCAACAGCAGGTTTCCTCGCCGGTGGGATGGAGCAAGATGGCGCCGCCTTGAGTCAGCACGGCGGGCGCTGCATCCACAAGTAAGAAGGGCGCGCCTGCAATCACCTCCGCAGCGGAGGAGGACTTTCCCCCCCTACCGCACAGAGCACCCTCACCTATATTGTCCCCGGCTCTTATGACTGCTGACACCCTGTTGCCCCCAGATAACGTAGGGGACCTGAGCGGCCTAGTCGAGGGCTCTCTGTGAGACATAGTGTCAGGCCTCCCCACCAAACAGGACTTGAACGCCATGGCTGCTTCTATTGTCAATGCACTAACCAGGGAACTGCATGACTTAAAGCAGCAAGTAGACGTTGTCGAGGAGAGAGTGACCACGATTGAGGCCTCCCAAACAACCACAGAAGCACGCCTCACTACACTGGAGTCGGAGTACGGGGCCTTCCGCCGCCATCTTGTCGATGTTCAGCTGCGCCTTGACGACGGTGAGAACAGGAGCAGGCGGAACAATTTGCGCCTTAGGGGGATCCCAGAGGCCACTATGGGCCCAGACCTCCGATCCACGGTTGTCGCCATCCTAAATCAGGTCCGGGGCAAACCACCGACTGCTGACCTGGAACTGTACAGGGTGCATCGCATCCCAGGCCCCAGACCCCCGCCCTCCACACAGAGATCATCGTCCGAACTGGACTTTCCCCATGATGTGTTATGTAGGGTGCATTTTTTCACCATTAAGGAGGACATTCTTCGCCTTGCCTGGGAAAAAGGCCCAATAGATTTTGACGGGGCTCCCATCAGGATTTTCCCAGACATTTCCAGACAAACACGTGTCATGCATGGGCTCATGCGACCCCTACTGGAAGTTATCCGCGAGGCTGATGCCACTTACCGATGGGGTCACCCCTTCCACCTTATAGTCAAGAAGCAAGGAGCGGAATTCTACCTCCGCACGCCGGTCCAACTCCCTGCCCTTTTTCATTTCATTTCCAGACCAGTGATTGAGGTGCCCAACTGGTTTGACTATCTACTCTCCCAGGATCCACAAGGTCAAGCACCCCCCAGACAACAGAGGGTTCGGCGCTCAAGATCTCGCCCGCCAAACCGAGAAGTCAGAAGAGCCCATCCAACATCATCCGAGGACTAAACGCTCGCTACCATACGGATCTCGGTAAGACTTTCAGTACCTCTTGCGGACCGATGTCCCGCACCTTCCCCCCTCTATGGTGATCCTCCCAGGAACATTACAACCTACGCACCAGGACCCTTTTTTCATTAGGGAGACTGGCCTATCGGTCGCTCCACTATTCTTTACTGCTTTGCAAGGTCACCAGGAAATTTTTTCACCAGCTACCATTTTTATTTTTGTTTTCCTGAAGGTGCCTCCTTTTTATATGGTTTAGTTCTCTATTTTGGACAGGGTTGGGGGGAGGGGGGATGCATTATAAATGTTGTATTCTTGGTTTGGGCTAGACCTCATGCATTCCACCAATATGTATATGATGTGAACGATGATGCTGAAGATGGGGTGCATGTTTTCATGATTCACATCTAGCTTTGCTGCCTTGACGCACTGACAGTCGGGCGGTGGGGGTTTCCACCTAGACCGGTCTAAGAGAAGGGCGAGCTGACTCAGGGGTTCCTCTGTCCTCGGCCGCCTCTGCAGTGCGTCAACACCAGTAGGTCATAGAAAATAGAGGTTTACCTGGCTGCACTTACTTGTCTTAAACGCAGTGACGTTTCTGGATGCTATGCCCAGATTTGTGGTATATATCACTTTATTTACGTTGGTTAATATGCTGTTTTCTCAATGTATCTGATTCTGAAGGCCCCTCACCCAGTGCATCTCCCATCCACTACCAAAAATATTTTTTAATATTGCTTTTCTTGCTACCATAGGTTATAGCAATAACTATTTTATTGCACACCTCGCTGCATTGACCACCCCCCTTTAGGGCGACCTCCCGGTTGCTGCACTTCTCTTTTTGTGTCTCAACCGGGAGCTCACGGAGTAGTTACTTGACTACCTTAGATTCCTCCCACCCTCTTCCCCTCCCCTCTCCCCCCCTTCCTTACCCTCTTTTCCTCTCTTTCTTACCCTGTCCTCTGTAGTGATCGAATATATGTATGTATATTGGGTGTATAGATAATTAATATTTAGGTATTATAATGATGATGATGTAAGTACTCTTCCGCAGCAACCCAATTCTTCCAGAGAGATGCACTTTATTGACTTCCAACACAGAACAAAGTCCAAAGTCCACAGATGACAAAGAAATCCGACAGAGTAGATATAATTCAGAACCCCATGTCTTAGGTCCGAGTGTGCATACACAGACAAGCCTCACTCCCTACACAGACGAGCCTCACTCCCCCCAAACCTATAGACTGAATGCCGTGTTATATTCACTAAATATTGAATGGCTGAGCAATTTGATTGGCCGTTCCAATTTAGGACTTTGATTAGCTTTAGTCTATCAAACAGACAACAACCCCCAGCCGTGAACAGCTGTAGTCATAAACCACCCCAATTTGCACTCCCGCATATCAACATCAACAAGTCCCCTTTAGATATATGTAATTAGATTAGATTAACATACCACCTGAATACCCTTTGGAATGTTCAAATAGACTTGCATAAGATTAACACATCAAAGAGTCTTCAGCTGTTAAAATTCAGTTGGACAAATCAACCATTCGGTCAACATTGACTGCATGTGTACATACACACAACAATGTCCCACATAAATCGGTGAACATATTACAACATCCTCTCCTTCCCTGTCCCCCCTTCTCACCCAGTGCTGTTGCCCTCTAGTTGGGCGGGGACGAGAACTAAAAGTGATTGTCCTCCTGGTCCTGTCAACAATTCTCAGCGCCACGGCTGCCACAATGGCTCTCCTAAAGGTGACCTCCCTTAATGTAGGGGGTCTCAATGTCCCGGAAAGGCGTTCTCAGCTTCTAGCTGACCTACGCAGAACTAAAACTCAAATTGCCTTCCTACAGGAAACCCACTTTCATGGTGAGCATATTCCTAAACTGACTAACAATCTGTTCCCGACGGCATACCACAGTATCTCACCTATCTCCAAATCTAAGGGGGTTAGCATAATAGTGGCAAAATCTGTACCATGGGCGTTCGGGGCGCAGCAGGCAGACCCCCAGGGCCGCTTTCTCCTGATTAAGGGAAAGGTGTTTGACGTTCAGGTCACTTTTGCTAATATTTACTTCCCCAATACCGACCATGCACAGTTCCTACGAGGGCTGATACCCAAACTGCTTGAGTTCACAGAGGGGATGCTCATCCTTGGGGGCGATATGAACTTTGCGATGGATCCCCTGTTGGATACCTCGCGGGGCTCCTCCCATCTCTCCTACGCCCGCCTTAAACGATTGAAATCTGACCTTCACTCACTTCGTTTGATAGACCCTTGGCGCCTCTTACACCCCAAGGACAGGGACTACTCCTACTTCTCACAAGTACATCATTCGTACTCGAGACTAGATTATCTGCTCCTGTCCCATATGGACCTGCCAAGGGTAGTAGACTCATACATAGATATAATTTCCTTTTCGGACCATGCCCCAATACACTTGACGCTTCAAATGGGACCAATGACTAAATCCCCACCTTCCCCCACCTTGAACGAGTCATTGCTACAATCTGCAGAGACCCGCGCTGAGATCGAAGCCAAACTACAGGAATACTTTGCACTTAATGAAGCCTCTGTCCCCAACCCCTTGGTGATGTGGGAGGCGCACAAGCCAGTTATCAGGGGCATCCTGATCAGCATTGGGGCACGTCTCAAGAGGGAAAGAACCCGTAGAACTGAAGAGCTTCTTCTTCAGATTAAGACCCTAGAATGTACACACAAGGCTAGCCTAGCCCGCTCCATTTACCAGGAGTTACTTAAAGCACGTGAAGAGCTTCGCTCACTTCTATTGCATAAAACAAAAGAGAGGTTAGCATGGTCACGTCGCACGATGTACAAATTTTCTAACAAACCTGGCTCTCTTCTAGCCAGAGCTTTACGCGCCCCCCGCACCAAAACTTACATCCCCCACATTCTGTCCCCTTCGGGTCGGAAGGTCTCTACCTCAACAGAAATGGCGGAGGAATTCCGTTCGTTCTACAGTGGTCTCTATAACTTAGACAAACCCCCTTCCGTTGCCCCCAACCCCACTGGGGGACCCACCCCACACGAATATTTAGCCTCCTCTGGCATGCCATCCCTATCGGCCGATACCGTGGAAGAGATGGAGGACCCCATTACAGTGGAGGAGCTGGGGGTAGCATTGGCTAGTTCCAAGCCAAAGAAAGCTCCAGGCCCTGATGGCCTTACTCCAATCTATTTCAAAACCTTCTTTGAGACGCTTTCTAAACCGCTAGTGGCTGCACTTAACTCGATCACAAAAGGTAACTCCTTCCCCGTAGACTCCCTCAGGGCTTACATATCTCTCATCCCTAAAGAGGGAAAGGACCTACTTCGGTGTGGGAACTATTGACCGATAGCTTTACTAAACACCGACTTGAAATTATTTGCCAAGATCTTGGCGAACAGATTGCTCCCACACATACCAAACCTAATCCACAAAGACCAAGTGGGCTTTGTCCCCCCAACGGGAACCCCGCGACAACACAATTAGGGTGCTTAACCTTATACATGCCGCAAGGACCACGCGACGACCCCTTCTCCTGCTGTCAACAGACGCGGAGAAGGCTTTCGACCGTGTGGACTGGACATTTGTTAGGGCTACTCTCGAACACATTGGTCTCCGTGCATCGATGCTCAGCTGGATTTTGTCACTCTACTCCAACCCCACAGCTGCGGTTAGGGTCAATGAAACCAGGTCGGGTTATTTCAACATTCGGAATGGTACCCGACAGGGGTGCCCCTTATCCCCTCTAATCTTTATACTTACCTTGGAACCCCTGCTTTGTAAGATACGGGCCAACCCCCACTTTGAGGGCTTCCACAAAACATCTGGAGCCCATAAGGTCGCCGCTTTCGCGGATGACCTTATTTTCTTCTTGGCTGACCCCATAGCCTCACTCCCCGTTCTGCTTCATTCCTTGAGGGAGTACGGGGCTTTGTCACTTTTTAAAATAAACATGTCTAAATCCTCCATGCTCAATATCACACTGGGCTCGCAAAATATCCGACAATTGCGTTTGAAATACCAGTTTCACTGGGCAACTGATACCATCCCTTACCTAGGAGTGGCCATCACCTCGGACCCTGCCGACCTTTACCAAGCAAATTTTGCCACTCTGCTACACAGACTCAAAACAGACCTGCAGCATTGGCACTCCCTCACTTTAACGTGGTTTGGACGCTGTAATGCCATCAAGATGACAGCACTCCCGAGGATACTCTATCTACTGCAGGCTCTCCCCATACATCTCCCACCCTCCTTCTTCAAACGAATTGATGCACTTTTCCGAGAATTTGTCTGGTCACACAGGCAGCCACGCATCAAATTACAACTACTCTATATGGCGAAACGCAGAGGAGGGGTGGGACTTCCAGACGTGAAAGCATACTACAGGGCAACGCATCTCACCAGATTGATAGACTGGTACTGTCATTCAGAGGCCAAACAATGGGTTACTATGGAGATAGAGGACTCCGGTGGTACGGCCAAGAGTTGGCCATGGCTCTCCACTCCGATCCCGAAGTTCATTGCCGAACACCCAACTATGGGAAACACATTGAGAGTTGCCAGAGAAACCTTTCGTAAAACCCTGATATCACCCATTCCCTCTCCCATGGTGCCGATACTAGGCAACCCGGATTTCCTTCCGGGCTGCCGGGGTCCAATTTATAGATCCTTGTCAGAAGGAAATAGATGGCCACACCTTCACGACTTCCTGGATTCCAGTGGCCGGCTCAGAGCGGCCGCGGGAATGGAGGATCTGGATCCGCCATTGGATTTCTTGAGCGGTCTCCAACTGCGTAACTTTATACGCCGAAGCGCTCGGATTCTAGGTCCCCCACGCCCACTTACAGAGTTGGAGCATATCTGTCACCGCAGAGAGCCCGTACGCCACTCTCTATCCTTGATTTACCTTTCTCTGATTGCCCCGGCTGAGGGTTTTGTGCCCCCCTTCCTCACCAAATGGGAGACAGAATTGGGAGCTCATTTTGATGAAGCACAAAGGGAAAAGATCTTACATTTTGCCCAAAAATCTTCTCTGGCCACAAGGGTCCAGGAGACATGCTACAAAATTGTGACCAGATGGTACAGAGTACCATCCACTCTTCACCGGTTCCTCCCGCAGGTCCCAAGTCTATGTTGGCGTTGTGGAGCAGGAGAGGGAACAATGTTGCACATTTTCTGGGATTGTCCCAAGATTAAACCTTTCTGGCAGGAGGTGACAGATACGGTCGAGCATTTGATGGGTGTCACCCTTGGGGGAGATCCCGGGGCCTGTTTGCTGCACCTCTCAAGAAGTCCAATTAAGAAGTATAAAGCTTCCCTCACTATTCAATTACTTAATGCGGCTAAGGCCTGCATCCCTCTATTTTGGAGATTGGAAACCCCACCAACAAAGGTCCAGTGGTATGCCAGGGTTAACGAACTGCGCGACGTGGAAGATCTTACGGCCACCCTGCATGACAGGGAGGAAACCTTTTGGGAGACTTGGCGTCCCTGGCAACACTTTATTTATTCCGAAGCCTACCTCCGGGAGGTGTCTTAGCTTGGACACTCCTTGGTACGGGGGCCCCGCCTGACTGGGGGGTGGCACCGCCGCTTCCTTTCTCTACCTCTTTCTTTACCTCTCCCCCCCTACTTCCCCTCCTACTCCCCCTCTCCTTTCTCTCTTCCTTCGTTCCTCCCCCCTTATTGTTTTCCGAGTCTATACATCCCCCCTTTCCCACTCCCCCCCCATTCCTCCTGTGTTCTCACACAACCCCCTATACTCTTCCGGCTAAGGGAAGATCTGATCAGATATATTGTATATCATGGACTATATTACATTATGGTAGTTACCCTTTGCCGGACTCTACTGATCAGTAAGGAATATCTCCACTCCTGGTTAGTAGAGAGTTTCTTTCTTCGTTATTTTGGTTTACCTTACTATCTGTCGATAAAGGATAATTACACGAGTCATCAGTTTGTACAAGGCATATCTCAGGGAATTGCTTGTAAATGGGTACTAAGATAGTCATTACATTAGACCCTCCCATCCAAACAGGCTCTGCCTTGACCATACAGATTGTTTAATTAAGAGGAATGTATATGTGTTACATCTTTGTCGACAACAGTTTCTGTTAAAGGCCTCTCCTTACTTCTGTTTTACATTATACATAAAATGTTATAGATCTTGATAACATGTACATCAAACTGTAACTTGCACTATTGAAAAATAAAGGAATTTAAAAAAAAAACAAAAAAAACAAAAAAAAAAAAACAATCTGGTCGTTCCTGCGTGCTTTACGCATAATGTCCTCTTTTAAGGAAAAGCTCTGCAAGCAGCATATGATATCGCGTGGCGGCATATTGTCAGGACCTCTTGCTCTGAGTGCTCTGTGAGCTCTCACAAATTCAATGTCCGTCTCCTCTGGTCTTTCTAACAGACTGTTGAAAACCCTCTGTAAAGCGGGGGTGATTTGATCAGCCTCCACAGTCTCTGGGATTCCTCTGACCCTAATATTATTTCTTCTCCCCCTGTTATCTAAGTCCTCGAGGTGTTTGTTAATCTCGATAAGTTGTTGGGACTGTGTGTGGGTAACTCTATCCAAGCGGTGAATCGCCTTGTCCCTGCATTTGCCTGCATTTTCTACAGTGGCCATCTTGTCTGTGAGGATCAGCATGCTGGATTTTAGATCTGTTATTGCTGCAGAGAAGGTGGCTTTAATGTCAGCTGCAAAGCCTGACATGCCGGCGTATGTTAGGGGGAGGTCTGGGTGAGGTGTACTCCTACCATTCTCTTCAGCTGCAGACTGAGAGTCCTCGCTGTAATCATCCTCTATCACACGCGGCGTCGCCATCTTAGCTCCTAGCAGGCCTTCTCGTGCCGCCGGAGGATTTCGGAACAGATCCTCAATGTTCCTCCCCTTGTAAGCTGCCGTTGAGCGGGATCTCGTGCGGGGTGTCCCGGTGTTCCTTCTGCTCATTATCAGGTGCTTTGGGCAAAAAGTGACGGGCTAAGGCTGCCTGGATGCCGGAGCTCTTGAGTTAAGCGTCCATCGCTGTTGCGCGCCAAGCCACGCCCCCCCTTCTCTGATTTTTTATACACCATACACTATAGACACTCTTACGTCTTTTTTAAAGTAGATCAATAAAATATATTTTTTTGTTTGAATGGGTCTGGTGGTCTGTTAAAGTCCCAACCTAAGGGGGATTCTTTGTTCTATGATTCACGCGGTATTTATAGATCATGTGAGTTCTGGCAGTTGGGGAATAATAGAAATAGATTTTTTTTTCTGCCAAACCTGGAGCTTCAAACCATTCCATATTCCAGCTACAAAAATAAAAGCTGATAGCCTGGTTATCAAATTTTTTCAAGCAGCTTTTGTTGCTATACTCACAAACAGCATCATTCAACCCACCTTGTCTGAGCCCACGCTGTCATGGACCTGCCCCCATGGGGACATCATCACACCAGACTGGGCTTACAGTACTACTCCCACATGTCAGTAAGGGCTTGATTTACTAAAGGCAAATAGACTGTGCACTTTGCAAAGTGCAGTTGAACTCTGCAAGTGCAGTTACTCCAAAGTATAGTAAATGAGTTCAATATTCACTTTGCAAAGAATACCTAATGACATACAATGACAATAAAAAAAAAAACAACATTATTGCTTGTGCATGATTGGATGATGAAAGTCAGCAGAGCTTCTATTCATTTACTAAGCTCTGGAGAGTGCAACTGCACGTTGCAAAGTGCATAGTCTTTTGGCCTTTAGTAAACCAACCTCTATGTGAGCACCTTTCAGTGCAGTTATAATGCTTAGCCACTGCCACAGATGAAAAGGAAGGACCGATGCAGTCATTGAAACTGAAGAAGACACTTGGAAAAAGGTATATATAGCCTAATTTTTTAAAGTGCTCTGGGGATTTTAGAGGAAAAATGGGGTTTATTGTGATTGTAAAGGCTCATTTTTTTTGTTGTTTTTAAATAACAAACATGTCATACCTATCTCCACTGTGCAGCTCGTTTTGCACAGAGTAGCTCTGATCCTCAACTTCAGGGGTCCCTCGGCGGCTCTCGCGGCTCCTCCTCACATCAGATAACCCCCTAGGAGAAGCACTCCTGAGTCCAGCATTCGGTGTCCATAGACACGAATGCCAGACTCGGCCCCGCCCCCTGGCACTCGCATCATTGGATTTGATTGACAGCAGCAGGAAAGGGACAGTGCGTCTCTGGCGTGGGAATTATGGGGCTCAGGTAAGTAAAACGGGGGGGGGGGGCTGGGGGGCCGGTGACTGCCAGAAGTTTTTTCACCTTAATGCATAGGATTCATTAAGGTGAAAAAACATGAGGGCCTTTAATCCTGAGTTCAGCTTCAAAAAAAGTTTTTGTATTTGCTTAAATATGTTCTTTTATATTAACAGTAAGTTAATATTTATATTTTTGTAGGGAAATATGTGAATTAGGTATAGCAGCAATTTATGTATAATATGTTTTCTTATGATTTCACTGGCCATTTCATACAGTTGGTTAATAACTCTGGAGTGTCTCTGTAAAAAAGTAAAATATGCCTATGAATTAAAAAAACAAGAAGATAATACAGTCTCAGCATGGATCCCTTCCCTTCTTCTAAGAAATTACCTAATATAACCTCATTAAGATGTAAGAAAATATTTGCTGTAAACCTATTCCAAACAGATTGAGAAATATAAATCTCTTTTCAAGGTAAAATAGGATAGATATTTCCAAATAAGTTTTGAATCTGCTTCATTAACTGAGCCCTGGAGTTTTAATATTTGTAATTTACATAATGAGCTGCTACCAAAAAAGTTACCCTAATCCAGTAATTTAACGTGTATGATTGAGTTTACAGCAACATTTTCTCATGAAAGTTCCCATGGTGAAATGGGATAGATGACTAATGTGTACATACCTTTTCTAATCCTTTTAGACCTAATACATAATACAGCATCTGCCTGGGAGGAAATGTTGGCATGATAGAACTATTAGAGCTTAGTAAAAAAAAAAATGAAAAAAAATAGAAACAGCATTCTGAGGCACAAACACAAATTATTCATCCTAAGGCTGGAAAACCATTTAAAAAGAAAACTTCTAAGAGTTGTTCATACTGGCATTTTTGTCTGTTTTTCTGGATTATTTGTTTTTCTTGTTTAGATTTCTAATTTATATAAATAACAAGTTTCATTGGAAAACTAACAGTAGTGTCAAAATATTAATATATCTATGAAATCTGGACTAAAATCTAGAATGGCAATTTAGGGAATTAGTACTGGCAGGAGAACATGTATTATTGCTTATAATGTTGATGCTATTCTTTTAGGCAAATAACTAGATAACACTAGTAATAACTAGTAGCAGAGGGGGTTGGTAATTAGTTTCAGCTGCTTTGGTGTTAATGAAATTAACAACAGGTACACTAGATGGGCAACAATGAGACAACCTCCAAAACAGGAGTGTTTTTACAGGTGGAGGCCACTGACTTTTTTCCCTACTCATCATTTCTGCCTGTTTTTCACTAGTATTTCATTTGGCTAGGGTCAGTGTCACTGCTGGTAGCATGAGGCGATACCTGAATCTAATAGAGGTTGCACAGGCAGTCCAACTCCTCCAGGATGGCACATCCATACGTGCCATTGCCAGAAGGTTTGCTGTGTCTCCCAGCACAATCTCAAGAGCATGGAGGAGATTCCAGGAGACAGGCAGCTACTCTAGGAGAGCTGGACAGGGCTGTAGAAGGCCCTTAACCCATCAGCAGGACCAGTATCTGCTCCTTTGTGCAAGGAGGAACAGGATGAGCACTGCCAGAGCCCTACAAAATTACCTCCAGCAGGCCACTGGTGTGAATGTCTCTGACCAAACAATCAGAAACAGACTTCGTGAGGGTGGCCTGAGAGCCCAATGTCCTCTAATAGGCCCTGTGCTCACTGCCCAGCACCTTGGAGCTCGATTGGCATTTGCCATTGAACACCAGAATCTGCAGGTCTGCCACTGGCGCCCTGTGCTTTTCACAGAAAGGATCGTGAGGCCTCAATTATAGATCAGTAAAAAACTAGTATAAGTACCATCATCCCTGGGTTGTATAGTTAAAGGGAATATGAGGGTGGAAACGTGACGGCAATTGCTGCTAGTGCCTCTTCACGTATGCACCCCCATTATTTAATGAATGGGACTATTGCGGTACTAGATAATAATATTACAGTTACACAGTTCTAAAAAAATATATATACATTTTAATAATTGAAAATATCAGATTACAAAAAAATAATTACATACAATCATAAAAACAAATACCACACTGAATACAGCGAGTGGAGCCCGCAACATTTATTACGGGGGATGTGTGTGGAGTTTTTAATCTTGACCGCTTCTTCAGGAGAAACACATCTATAAAGTAATTAATGCCGCGTACACACGGTCGGACTTTCCGGCATACTTGGTCCGGCGGACCAGAGTGTGCCGGACAATCCGCCCGTGTGTGGGCGGCGGCGGACTTTTCCGGCGGACTTCTTCCCAAAAGCCCGCCGGACCTAGATTTTAAACATGTTTGAAATCTTTCCGTCGGACTCAGTTTCGGGCGGAAAGTCCGCTCGTGTGTGTGCTGGTCCGACGGAAAGCCCGCTCGTGTGTAGGCTGGTCCGACAGACCAAATGCGACACGAGGGGATGGTATTGCATCTCGCGCTCGCTGCAATAGGAAAAACAAATCTTCCTATTGCGGCGAGCGCGGGGCATACCAGGCCCTTAGGTCTGGTATGGATTATAAAGGGGAACCCCGCTACGCCGAAAAAACGGCGTGGGGTCCCCCTAAAGTCCATACCAGACCCCGATCCGAGCACGCAGCCTGGCCGGTCAGGAAAGGGGGTGGGGACGAGCGAGCGCCCCCCCCCTCCTGAACCGTACCAGGCCGCATGCCCTCAACATGGGGGGTGGGTGCTTTGGGGGAGGGGGCGCCCTGCGCCCCCCCCCCCCAAAGCACCTTGTCCCCATGTTGATGAGGACAAGGGCCTCTTCCCGACAACCCTGGCCGTTGGTTGTCGGGGTCTGCGGGCGGGGGCTTATCGGAATCTGGGAGCCCCCTTTAATAAGGGGGCCCCCAGATCCCGGCCCCCCACCCTATGTAAATGAGTATGGGGTACATGGTACCCCTACCCATTTACCTAGGAAAAAAGTGTAAGTAATAAAACACACTACACAGGTTTTTAAAATATTTTATTAAACAGCTCCGGGGGGGGGATCTTCCTCCGGCTTCGGGGGTCTTCTTCCGGCTTCGGGGGTCCCTCCGCTTCATCTTCTCCCGGCGTCCGGTTGGTTCTTCTCCGCTCTCCGGCCTCTTCTCCCGGTGTCGCAGGTCTTCGGCCGGCCCCTCCGCTCTCTTCATGTAGCTCTATTGCGAGCGGAGGTCCGGACTTCTTGGCTTCTTGGCTTCTTGGCTTCTCTTCTCTTCTCTTCTCTTCCCCCAGATGTTGACACGACGCTCTCTCCGGCTGGACTGGTCTCTGAGGGCTGCGTTGTGACTTATATAGGCGGAGACCCCGCCCCCATATGATGTCACAGTCCCTGGGCATGCTGGGACTGTGACGTTTTAGGGGGCGTGGTCGACCACGCCCCCTAAAACGTCACAGTCCCAGCATGCCCAGGGACTGTGACATCATATGGGGGCGGGGTCTCCGCCTATATAAGTCACAACGCAGCCCTCAGAGACCAGAGGAAGATCCCCCCCCGGAGCTGTTTAATAAAATATTTTAAAAACCTGTGTAGTGTGTTTTATTACTTACACTTTTTTCCTAGGTAAATGGGTAGGGGTACCATGTACCCCATACTCATTTACATAGGGTGGGGGGCCGGGATCTGGGGGCCCCCTTATTAAAGGGGGCTCCCAGATTCCGATAAGCCCCCGCCCGCAGACCCCGACAACCAACGGCCAGGGTTGTCGGGAAGAGGCCCTTGTCCTCATCAACATGGGGGCGCCCCCTCCCCCAAAGCACCCACCCCCCATGTTGAGGGCATGCGGCCTGGTACGGTTCAGGAGGGGGGGGGGGGGCGCTCGCTCGTCCCCACCCCCTTTCCTGACCGGCCAGGCTGCGTGCTCGGATCGGGGTCTGGTATGGACCTTAGGGGGACCCCACGCCGTTTTTTCGGCGTAGCGGGGTTCCCCTTTATAATCCATACCAGACCTAAGGGCCTGGTATGCCCCGCGACGGGGCTAGCAAGGTGTCAATCTCGCCGATAAAAGCGGCAAGATTGACATCCTTTTCTAGTCCCGTCGCACCTGAGTCACGTTCAAAATGAACGGACTTGTCCGTGTGTGGGCAAGTCCGTTCATTCTGAAAGTCCGCCGGAACTCCGGCGAAAGTCCGTCGGAAAGACGGGCGGACTTAGCCCGCCGGAAAGTCCCGGCGTGTGTGGGCAAGTCCGTCCGTTTTAAAGTCCGGCGCACCTGGCGGACAAAGTCCGTCGGAAAGTGTGCCGGACCAAGTAGGATAGAAAGTCCGCTCGTGTGTACGCGGCATTAGAGTAACTTAGCTGAATACATACATATATAATTACATACATAAACATTGCAGCAAACATAGTCACAAATATAGTCACAAATCACAATACATACAGGGTAAAAATGAGGACAAGCTCACCCACTCAGGCGGAAACAGTGGGACAGCGGAACCCAACACAATTCCCCCCGCGGCGGACATGGGGGATCTGTAAACGGACTCTAGTTTGGTAAAAAATAATCATAATGAAATTGAAATAATTGGAAAGATAACGGCGTGGTGAAGGGGGGAAAGGAAAAAGAAGATGGGATGGTGGCGTCAGAAGTGAGGGGAGGAAAGAAAGGGGGGGGGGTGGGAGGGTAGGAGAAGGGAGGGAAGGGGAAAAGGAGGAGGGAGAAGAAAGGAAGGGGAGGAGGGGAGAAGGCGAGAGAGGAGGGGGGGAAAGGGGGGGGAAGGGGAGGAGGGGGGAGGGGAAAGGGGGAAAGAAAGGCACAGGGAGAGGAGCTGGAGAGGGAAGGGGAAGGGGGGAAAGAAAGGAGGGGGGAGGGGGGTAGGGGGGGAGGGGGATGAAGGGAGGAAGGGGAGGAAGGGGGGAAGGAGGAAGGACAGGATGGACAGGGAACTGAGAGGGAATGAAGGGGGAGGAAAGAGGAGGGGAAAGGGGGGGAGGGGGGGAGGGGGGGGAAGGAGGGGGAGGGGGATAGGAAGAGGGAAGGACAGAGGGGGAATTAGAAGGGAATGTGGGGTGTGGGGAAAGGGGGGTGGCAAGAGGAGGAGGTGGGGGGGAGGGGGAGGAGAGGGGAAAAGGGGGGAGGGGGAGGGGGGGATAGGGGAGGGGGGGGAAGGAAACATGCAAACATGCTTGTGCGCTTAGTATAGGCGCAGACCGTCACTGTAAGGAGACAGAGTGAGCTCATACAGCAGACCACTGTATGAGCTGACGGACACTCACACAGAGCTGCTGAATGGATCGTTTACCCTAAGGTCAGTCCTTTTTGCCTCCCAACCCACAGTTTACCAATGTTTCTTCAGTCTGTCTCCTTACAGTGCCGGTCTGCGCCTATACTAGGCGCACAACCATGTTTGCACCGATCTAGGTTTACTTTTTTATTACTTTGTGTCCTTGCAATACACAAAGGGCTGTTTCACCCCATACCTTCATCCCCCCTTTAATTCCTGTTCACCCTTATATTTGCTTACTGTTCTATTTCTGGTCCCCCTCTTCTTGTCTATGTATGTTTAACAGTTCTTTTCTTTTTTCTGACCTGGAGGGCTATGATCCATTCATCACTGGTCATCTTGCCTGACGATTATCTATATATATTTTTTACCTCTAGTTGAATTGCCATTTCTGTATGATGACCAGCAGCATTACTACTCTGAAATCTTGAAATTTAATCATCCAACATCCTTTCATGTTCTCCAATTATGCTGCTCATCTATATCACCACACAACATTTATAGCTCATGTGTACTAGGGTGGTCCACTCAATACCCGTTGAGTGCCAGTCTCTGTGTGTCATTTATTTTGATTATTCCAAGTCCACCTTCACACAGTATTTTGTAAGCCTGGTGTTCCTGGTGGTCGTTTCTTGTTATATTTCTTTTCCCCCCTTCCCCCTTCTCCCCCCACCCTTCCCCCTCCCCTCCCTGTCCTTCCTTTCCCCCTCCTTCCCCCCCTTTTTCCTTCCCCCCCTCCCCTATCCCCCCTCCCCCTTTTTCCCCTCTCCCCTCTCACCTCCCCCTCTTGCCACCCCCCCCTTTCCCCACACCCCACATTCCCTTCTAATTTCCCCTCTGTCCTTCCCTCTTCCTATCCCACTCCCCCTCCTTTCTCTCCCCTCCCCCTTCCCCCCCCTTCATTCCCTCTCGGTTCCCTGTCCATCCTGTCCTTCCTCCTTCCCCCCTTCCCCCCTCCTTTCTCCCCCCCTCCCCCCTCCTTTCTTCCCCCCCTTCTCCTTCCCTCTCCAGTTCCTCTCCCTGTGCCTTTCTTTTCCCCTTTCCCCTCCCCCCTCCTCCCCTTTCCACCCCTCCTCTCTCGCCTTCTCCCCTCCTCCCCTTCCTTTCTTCTCCCTCCTCCCTTTCCCCTCCCCTCCCTTCTCCCACCCTCCCACTCCCCCACACCCCCCCCTCCCCCCCCCTTTCTTCCCTCTCCTCACTTCTCACGCCACCATCTCGTCTTCTTTTTACTTTGCCCCCTTCACCACGCTGCTATCTTTCCAATTATTACAATTTCATTATGATTATTTTTTACCAAACTAGAGTCCGTTTACAGATCCCCCGTGTCCGCCGCGGGGGGAATTGTGTTGGGTTCCGCTGTCCCACTGTTTCCGCCTGAGCGGGTGAGCTTGTCCTCATTTTTACCCTGTATGTATTGTGATTTGTGACTATATTTGTGATCAACTATGTTTGCTGCAATGTTTATGTATGTAATTATATATGTATGTATTCAGCTAAGTTACTCTAAATTACTTTATAGATGTGTTTCTCCTGAAGAAGCGGTTGTAGCCGCGAAACCGGTCGAGATTAAAAACTCCACACACATCCCCCGTAATAAATGTTGCGGGCTCCACTCGCTGTATTAAGTGTGGTATTTGTTTTTATGATTGTATGTAATTATTTTTTTGTAATCTGATATTTTCAATTATTAAAATTTATATATATTTTTTTAGAACTCTGTAACTGTAATATTATTATCTAGTACCGCAATAGTCCCATTCATTAAATAATGGGGGTGCATACGTGAAGAGGCACTAGCAGCAATTGCCGTCACGTTTCCACCCTCATATTCCCTTTAACTGTGCTTTTCACAGATGAGAGCAGGTTCACCCTGAGCACATATGACAGATGTTAAAGGGTCTGGAGAAGCTGTGGAGAACATTATGCTGTGGTTTGGTGGTGGGTCAGTGATGGTCTGGGGAGGCATATTCATGGAGGAACGCATAGACCTCAACAGGCAAGATAATGGCACCCTAACTGCCATTAGACATCAGGATGAAATCCTTGGACTTATTGTCAGACCCTACGCTGGTGTAGTGGATCCTGGGTTCCTCCTGGTGCACGACAATGCCCGGTCTCATATGGCGAGAGTATGCAGCCAGTTCCTGGAGGATAAAGGAATTGATACAATTGAATGACCTAAATCCAATAGAACGCCTCTGGGACATTATGTTTTGGTCCATCCAACCCAGTCAAGTTGCACCTCAGTCTGTTCAGAAGCTCAGTGATGCCCTGGTCCAGATCTGGGAGGAAATACCCCAGGACACCATCCGTCGTTTCATTAGGAGCATGCCCCAACGTTGTCAGGCATGCATACAAGCACACAGGGGCCATACAAACTACTGAGTACCAATTTGAGTTGCTGCAATGAAATTTCAGCAAAATGGACTAGCCTGCTGCATTATTTTTCATTTTGATTTTCAGGGTGTCTTTGAATTCTGTAGGTTGATAATTTTCATTTCCATCAAACGATTTTGCATCCTTTTGTTTCTAACACATTACCCATCCCATATCAGTATAGATATACAGCAGGATATTTTTCCCCATTGGAATCTGATGTGCTTTCAAAGTGTTTCTTAAATTTTTTTGAGGAGTGTATATAAAGTGTACACTGAATATAAATGTAATACGTAATTGCTGTGTCTTGTTTTAGTAGACTCGATTATACTTTACTAGACAAAGGATGATCTGGACAAAGCACATGTGTATGATTAGAAAATGCCAAGATTCCAAGTCTTTTCAATGCAGATTTTTTCCTCCTTTATTATTGAACTACAGGCAATTTAATCTACCAGGTGCACCATCACCGTGTGCAAATACAGAATCAACATTTAAAATAATAAACTTTTATCCAGTGAATTCATTGCTTTAATTGCCCCTGACTGCACAAAATCAAGGTATGTGCAATATTTACAGACATGTGTGTTATGTAAAAATTACAAAATATTAAAAATATTTAAAAAGTATACAAATATATGGGAATTTCAAAAATAATGATATGAAGCAAACTAAATACATTTTAATAAGCAGTAGATTATATTTATATAATGGCAAAAATGACTTGCATTACTTTGGACTTAAACTATTTGAAGCCATAAAGACAAAATGCTTCACATTGCAGCAACCATGTCAGAGATTGGTGGGACATGATACGTTCATAACCTCTACCAGTAAATAGCAAGGTGTCAATATTTTATGAAGTGAAAGATACTTGCTGCATCTCTGGGGCAGTTCCATGAGAACAAGGTATAGCATAGTCAGCATAGGCCATGGACTGGGTTGACAAGGCTGCCTGTGCCAGCACTCAGCCACCAAGACATCATGCTCCTGGCTGTAACACATTTTTGGGAAAAATGAAAGTTCCAGACTGGCTTCGTGCTTGCCAGTGCAATCTATCTGGGTCTTTAGTTGCATTCATGGAATTTACAGTCTTTTCTCACTGGAGCAATGCATTGTGTGTTAACCATTTACCCACTTTGGATCCATAGACCTAGAACCAAACTGCTAACAAAGTAATGTGACAACCCGTCTCACTCTTGTAGGCATTGGGTATAGATTTATAGACCCAACCAAGAAAACTGTCTGTTTGGAGATGTTTAAAATCTGTAACTCAAAACCTAAGCCTACAGGTTTTTCAGGACCCTTTGCTGTAGGTGCTTTTGGGTGATAGACATGGGTAACTTGTAGTAAGCTATTGCATACACACAGTTATCACACCCAATATTCTCTGTGATCTGAAGGCTTAGACCTTATGGTTAAATTTATTTTCAATAGTTTTTTATTAGTTTATCACATGATCAAGAAGATACCAATGTAAACATTGTGTGTCGATCATTATCTTGTTATACATACAGAAGAGTGTAACTGATAATAGCTAACAGAAATATTTATGCTGAGTATGACTTATGTTGTATGTTAAACTCGATATTAACAGTAAGTGTGTGGTTCCTTCTTCTCCTAGAAACCCCAAATGGAAATTCTTTTGTGTTCGGGAGAAGAAAGGGCCACCATAGATTAAATTTATGTGAACTTGGTGCAAAATTTAAACTAATATACCCATTTGCTCTTTCATGTCCCGATTTGACGAGATTTTATGATAGATTACAAGAACATTGTCGCGCTAGTCCACTGTGTCCATGGCTTCTATTCATTTCATGCTTTAGCGAGTTGACCTCTGCTGGATGCCATCACTGACTCATAACTGAAGTGTAGGTTGACTAAATCAAGTGTGTTGGTAATGGACGGTGTCTGATCATATTTCCATAGCCTGGTTAAGCTTAGCCTGGCTGCAAGTAGGATATGGGTTATAACATGTCTAAAGGGTTTAGTAGCGTTTTCAATGTTTAGATTCAGTAGTGCAAGATCAAGTTTAGGAGAGATGGGGCTATTTGTAATGTCTGCTATAATTCTGACGATGGTTTGCCAGTACTTTGGAATATGTCTGCATGACCATAGTATATGCATTATGTCTCCTTTGGCTGATTTGCATCTCCAACAGGTGTCAGCCATGTGAGGGCTAAAGGATGCCATTTTGGCAGGTGTCATGTACCACCTTAGCAAGATTTTTTGGATTAGTTCCCAGAGAGCAGAGCATTTAGTTGATTTATATATTGTTTGTAGAGCTTGTTGCCATTGTTTGTCTGAGTAGCATTGTTCTATGTCTGATTCCTATTGGAGATGAGATGGGGATTTAATAAAAGTATGTTTTTGATGGAAAATGTTATAAAAGAGAGAAATGCCTTTCGCTTTAGACATAGGTTAGTGAAGAACTCCCATGCTTTTGGGGGAATGGTGTAGAAAGGCTGTGGTATCATTTGTAAGCAGTGCTTTACTCTGATGTGCGTGAAGAGATCTGTTGGGGGGGGGGGGTTGTATTCTTTTTGTAGGTTGGAGAAAGATTTGGTAAAGATTTGGTCACCTTTGGAAAAGTTACAGAACTTTTATAGTAATTACAGTAAAATTAATTCAAAAAAATTATAATTATAATTTGCTATTCAGAACTCCCCCTCACTTCCTGTACTGTTAATATGGATTCAGCAAAAGGACAGTCAGAGAAACTTTCCTACAGCAACATTTTTTTTAAAGCATAGTAGGCTAGAACCCCCTTCAGCTTTTGTTTGCCTATGTCTCTATAGCAGATTTCCCCATCACTTTCTTTCTGGTGAAACCGTGGACACTGGGACAGGAAATGAGTTTGAAATCTCTCTAACATAGCCCCCTATAGCAGTACAAACAGGGGGTTCTAATTTTTCCCCACTCTATCCAAAATGTAAGGTTTTGTATGAGCCTACCTATTGCATCAAATATATGTCAAAGAAAAATTTCTATAACATTAGCAGCACTAGTGCAAAAATAGCAAATATATAAAAAATATCAATGAAATTGCTTAAGAGTCCACTTAAACAAAGTATCAAGTGATCCACTCAGTGAAAGTCCATTAAAAATGATTAATGTGGGTAATGTCTCTTATATTGGTCACATGTCTAGCAAAATTAGCAAAATTAGCGAAATGAGGTACCGTGTCACTGACTTTATGAAATAACCCTATATGTATTAAGTTTATATTCAATAAAGCAACTATTAAGTGTTATTTCCATGTAGTAATAGTAGTAGTTTCAAGCTAGTAGACCTAGCCTCAGATACATTTTCTCATGTTGAGAATATCCATGCTAAGTATATCATTTACAGGTATTTGCTATCTCCCACAGAGATCACAGCCTTCATCTGCCTTTCTCTCCAAAACACTGAGATAGCTCTGCTCCATCATTATACAAGGTCAGCATCTACTCCTTGGACCAAAATAATGACTGAGATGACAAAATCGAGGACATTTTAGTTTTATGCTGTTTCCACAAACGTCTTATGCCCCGTACACACGATCGGACATTGATCGGACATTCCGACAACAAAATCCTAGGATTTTTTCCGACGGATGTTGGCTCAAACTTGTTTTGCGTACACACGGTCGCACAAAGTTGTCGGAATTTCCAATCGCCAACCACGCGGTCACGTACACCACGTACGACGAGACTAGAAAAGGCCAGTTCAGAACCAAGCGCAGCACCCTTTGGGCTCCTTTTGCTAATCTCGTGTTAGTAAAAGTTTGGTGAGAGACGATTCGTGCTTTTTCAGACTCGTGGCTTTCAGATCGTTTTCTGCCGTTCAGTTTGTGCTTGTGGGTTTGTATCTGCTCTTCAGTGCGTGCAAGCAAGCTACGCGTGACTTGTCATTGTGTTCTTGTTCGTTCGTTACTGTTTTTCAGGTCGCTCTTCACAGGCCTTGCTGTTCTTCAGTGCGTTTTGTTACTTCGTTCTGAGCAACCGACCGTTTTCTAGCCATGTTGCGTATACGTACTCCTCGTAGAGTTCGTGCTGTGCGGGGGCTTGGTGTTGGGGTCCTGACCTTGACACAAGTCTAGTCCATGAACAGGGTGGGGAGGAGTTCATGGACCAAGAATTGGTTGCTTCAGCGTGACCAGTTCTCTCATATGCCTTTGCTCCGTGAGATCTGAGAGAATAATCCTGATGATTTCAGGAACTTTCTCAGGATGACGGACCCCGTATTTCACCGTTTGTTGGCTTTGCTGACCCCCTATATTAGCAGGCAGGATACCTGCATGAGGCAAGCCATCACTCCGGAGCAGAGGCTCGTCGCTACCCTGCGGTACTTGGCAACAGGGAGAAGCCTGCAGGACTTGAAGTTCTCGACAGGCATCTCCCCCCAGGCTCTGGGGATCATTATCCCAGAGACCTGTTCTGCCATCATCCAGGTCCTGCAGAAGGAGTATATGAAGGTAAGATTTATCCTTTAATATCACATTTTATTGTATTGAATGTTTGCTAATATATTGTATTTCTTTACTCATTCCCTAATTACCATGATTGTAATATGCTGTGAATGTCCCCTTTGTCCTCATGCATGCTGTATTTTTATGTTATTTTTTTTTTGTCCTTCATACATATTTGCCTTCACTTACCTCCCCAGCATGTTCTCCTGGCCTATATTCACCTCATGTAGTCACTTAACAATGTATTTTATCAGCTCCATAGTAGTGCTTTACCCCAAACACCCCTAAAATGTTTAGAAATGTGATTTATGCTTTAAATTCAGGCAGAGTGCCAGAGGCTTTTTTTGGGGGGTTCCCAAATCATTTGGAACCCTCCCTCCCCCCAACTGCTAAGTCAGCTGACACCAATTCTCTATCTATCCTCAATCATCTATCTGCTGACTTTGCCAAACCCATACACACTATACCCATCTCTTTTGTGGTCAGATTTATGGATGAATTTCCCAAAGCATGTAGTGCAAGGGCCTGCCTGTATACTTTCAAATGGTACTGTTTAAAGTTTTTGTATCCTATTATTATCTTGATAGGTAATAGCAGAATGTCCAAATGTGCTCAAATGTGTACAGTGTGTATTTATATCTTTGTATTATGACACTTCTTACCTGTCCATTGTGCTGCCAATAGTGTATTTAGGCATTCATCTCTCAATGAAGTGAAGAGAGTTACCTGTCCAAGATTCCCCCCCCCCCCTATAATGTTAGAATTGGCCCATGAGAGGGGGGGAGGGGGAATATGATAGGTGTACCTTATACTTTGGTGTTGTAAAATTCCCCTTAATAAATGTTATCTGGATGTTGGCCAAGAAGGTTTGTGTCTAATCTGCTTTCCATGTTTATGTGCAAAAATACTCATTTTTGTTTTTTTCCTCAACAATTTCCTTCCACGCCACAGGAATGGCAGACTGTGGCCTCCCACTTTGCCCAGCGGTGGGACTTTCCTAACTGCGGAGGGGCAATTGATGGGAAAAACGTCCACATCATCCCACCACCCAACTCGGGGTCATACTATTATAATTACAAGGGGTTCAATAGTATTGTGATGTTGGCGGTGGTGTCGGCTAATTACGACTTCCTGTATGTGGACGTGGGGAAGAATGGCCGGATGTTCGATGGTGGAGTCATCGCCCAGACGGAGTTTTACAGGCGTCTCCAGAATGGCAGCTTGGACTTGCCACCTCCAGAAGAGAATGTGGAAGGACTCCCATTCATCTTTGTTGCGGATGAAGCATTTGCTCTGGGGGACCATCTTATGCGGCCATTCCCGATGAGGACCCTCACCCCTGAACAGAGGGTTTTTAATTACCTTCTGCCTATTTCTGACACCCATCCATATGGCGGAGTATAAACTTAATCATATAATCCTGGCTTGCTGTGTTCTACATAACTTTTTACGCCAACATTCTGCCAACTATGCTGGCTCAGTTGGGCCTGAGGCCAGAATGATAAATGAAACAACCCTGACGGCGCTTGAAAGTGGCCGTCCTGGCTTGCCCTCCCTGAGTGCCCGTGATGTCCGGTTGAGATACCTTGAGTTCTTTGTGGGTAGGGGGGCCATCAATATGCCAGCAAATCTGTGAAGCCTTTTAGCAAATAAAACCAAAAAAAAAATCAAATCTTTGTTGACATTTACTGCTTGTGTTTGTTTTAGCTGACCCTGACAGAAATGTGGGGAGTCCTGAAAATGACGTGATTGTGTAACCTTATACAAAGCACTGTTGGGTGTTATTTACTAAAGGCAAAGACACTTTGCACTACAAGTGCACTTGAAACTGCACTGAAACTGCACTTGTAGTGCAAAGAGGATTTGCCCTTAGGAACTAACCCCCATTGTCACAGAAAACAGCAATTACATCACCACAAAAGTGTTGTAGCGTTGAGACAATAATCCACACATTCTTGATTAACAATCTTTTTAATCCCTGCACAATCACATGTACATTTAGAAAAGGTTTTTTAAAACAAACCAACATGTTTGTTGTATAACAATTTTTGGGGGGGCATTATAAAAAATATAAATGTCCATTTAAGATAAAACAGGCATGTGTAAAACCAACAAGAAAGACACAAATCTTGAACTTACAAAGTTCACATTTGGTAGAACTTGAAGGCAATATCAGACATGAGTATTTAGGAACTGTGTTTGATACTGCATTCAGATGGGGTGAAGTCACCCCAGGAAAAGTCAAATTTGGAAGATGCACACAAATTTGGCTTTTCTAAAAATCGCTAAAACATTTTTAACATTGTAGCACACAAAAAAACAAAATGTTTTGGAGGGGTTTTAAACTCGCCCCAAAACATCAATGATGTTTTTTTTTTTTTTGAATAACATCATTGATGTTTTTCTTGAGGTTTTCCAATTCTAAATTACACCCCATGATCTCCCCGATCAGGATCTGGGCACTTTCTGATGTGAAACGATCTGGATCCACAACATCACGATCACCTAAAAAGAGAGAAACCAAACAAAAACAGGTATCAAAAATATGCCCGCATCCATCTCTTACCTGAGCCTGTGGTCGCAGACACTCACCTGTTGTGGTGACTATTTTCACTACGTCTTCTTCCTCCTGCACTTCTTGGGTTGGGGGTATTTCCCCTTCTTCCAGAGGGGGGGATCTGTGGTCTCCTCGGATGAGGGGTGTCCTCCGAGTCTTTTCTCCCCTATGTAAAACAAAAATGGTATACTTAGCACACAGATATTTGAGGGAAGAACTATAAATAGGAAACATTGCTTGGAAGTGGGGTACAATTGTCTATTTTGGCAGAGTTCCAAAATGTAGCATTTTCAGTGTCCTTTGTCAAGCTGCAATACTTTACCTGTTTGGTACAAGCTTCACAGATGGAGAACCCCCTATAGTATACACTGGAGCACCTGTGTGCCCCCCCCCCTAATAAAAATGGTGTTCTGGGGTCCCACACTAGTGCTCCAGTGTCCAGATGTGAAAACCACTGCTCAGTGTCCTCTCCTTACACAGAATCTAGTTTGCATTTCATTCTAGTAACAAAGCCATTTACACAACCAAATTAGTTTCATACAAGTAGGGCGTAAAAAATGTGGCCAAATGCATATGACCAAAACAATGGTGTTTTATAGGCTGAAAGAAAAATGTTTTATACGAACGAATAATGTGCCCATGAACATGAAAGTTGCCATTTTAAAATGTACACTTTTAAGAAAAGCACATGGAGCAGCACGAACGTAACATAAAGAATAGGAACACAGCACAACTACTTACTTTTTTGCAGCACTCTCAGGATCTTTCTGTACTGCTCATGTTCTCGTAATTTGAGGTCCAACCACTGTTTCCTGAGTTGATCTTTCGATCGCCGTACCCCGAAATTCCGGTGCAGACTCCTGACTACTTTCGCCATGATCTTGGCCTTTCTGACATTGGGGTTGGAGTAAGGTCCATACTTCCCATCATAGTCGGCCTTCTTCAGGATGTCGACCATCTCCAACATCTCCCCAAAGGACATATTTGAGGCCTTAAATCTCCTTCTGGATCGGGACGTGTCCGGATCCGGGCTTTCCTCCTCCTCGTTCCTGTAATTAGCACGCACCTGTTGTGTATTAGTCATGTGCTCTTCCCCCACTGCGCAGAACGAAAAGGGGCGGGGAATAGACTAGAAAGAACGTCAGGGGCGGGCGGAGTTACACGCATGCGCAGTGTGTATAAAGTGCAACACGCGTGCGTATTATGTACGATCTGTGAGCGGAGGAAGGAGCATCGGAGGCGCCGATTGTAAGAACGAAGGTAAGAGACAAACTTGGGCCTATACTGCTTCTAGATTGAGGCCGATTTTGTAACAAGATTAGGAGAGTTTTGGCTGACATTAGGGTTTGTCTTGTGTTGTGTCTTGCAGTGAAAATGGATATCTTTCAAGATACTGACTTCATGGCAATATTCATTGACATGTTCAGGAAGCTGCCTTGTCTGTGGGAGATCAACCACCCACATTATAGGAACCAAACAAAGAGGAAGGCAGCGCTGAATCAATTGTTGGAAATTGTGAAGCAGGTGATCCCCACGGCAGACATCACATATTTGAAGATCCTAATTGGTGGCCTGAGGAGCACATATGTAAGGGAGTGCCAGAAAGTCCAGGATTCGCAGAGATCCGGAGCAGCAGATGACATCTATGTCCCCAGGATGTGGTACTATGACAGGCTGCATTTTCTGGCAGGCCAGACTGAACCCAGGCCAGCACTCTCTAGTCTTCCTTCCACGCTTCCTTCCCCCCAGCTGAGGCTTCTGACGCCCAACCTGGGCCTTCCAGGCAGCAACATTTGGAGGAGCCCAGATTGAGCCAGGTATAGCATTCTTCGAAATATTTCTGCTTGTCCAATCAATGATGTTAACTAGATGTTAGTTTGGAGTACAAATTTATGATTGTGATTGATTATGCTAAACATTACAACCATGTCCCTTTTTCATACACAGGGAAGTCTCAGCCAGGAGGTGGCCGGGCCAAGCAGGCTGCCTGATATGCAGGTCCCTCCCCTACACCTGCAAAGAGAAAGTGGCAGGAAGAGGAGTGCCCTAGAGGAGGCTGCCATAGGCCTCTTTTGGAAGTCTACAGAGGCTCTGGGAGCACCACACACCATGGAGGAGGACTTTGCTGCCATCATTGCCTGTAAAATGCAGCGGATGGAGGAGGGCCAACAACTCATGTGTGAGTCAATAATGTTGGAAGCTCTCAATAAGGGGTTGAGGGCCCAAATAACACCTGAGACCCACATTTGTGACCTCACACATGGTCCTCCTCCTTCTCCTCCAGGTCCTACTACTCCTCCTCCTCCTCTTCCAGGTCCTACCACTACTCCTCCTCCTCCTCCTCCTCCTCCTCCAGGTCCTACTAGTCCTCCTCCTCCTCCAGGTCCTACTCCTCCTCCTGCCACATCTCCAACAGCAGAGTCACAGCCAGGAAGGAAGCGTGGAAGGAAGACCAGAAAGTGAAGACCCTGGATCCAGTCTGGTCTGGCAAAAGATGCAGCCTCTTGTGGTACCACAGCCTGGGGACACAGATGTCATCTGCTGCTTTCCCGATCTCTGGGACTTCTGGACCAGACTGCACTCCCTTACATATGGACTCCTCAGGCCACCAATTTTGATGTTCAAGAATTGATGTCTGCCCTGGGGGTCCCAGGCTTTGCTAATTTCTGCTGTTTATCCAGCGTTGCCTCCCTCTTTGTTTGGTTCTAAACCCTTAATAAAGGATTTTTGGTTTCAATTATACTCTCCTATGTGTTTTTTCCTTCAAAAAGGACAGTTTGTTGGTGAGAATTCAGGTACATTTCAAAAATACAATGTGAAATTAACAAGAGACAATAACACCAAACAATCGCCTACAGATTAAATAGAACAACATATCAATGGTGTTGTGGTAACTTGACACACAAAACATACACAAAAATATTCTGGAGTAAAACTAAAAATAAAATAAAACAAAGATCAGCCTTGGAAAAAATACAAACCTAAAATTAAAAAAAAATCTGCCTTAAAAAAAAAAAAATAAAAAAATATTTTTGTCAGATGTGACAAATCAAAATATATTAAGGGAAGCCTGATAAATAATATGTGTGAATATGAGCAGCAAAACTACTTCATTCTTCTCACATTATAAAGAAGAAGAGAGTGCGCTGTATTAAACCATTTTTAACATTGCACTATGACGAAAGTGTTGTATCCATTCCGAACGCTAAGTTTACCAGACCGAGCTGTTCCATCTCGGAATTTCTTCTGAGCATGCGTGGCACTTTGTGCGTCGGAACAGGCCACACACGGTCGGAATTGACGCAATCGGATTTTGTTGTCGGAAAATTTTATAGCCTGCTCTCAAACTTTGTGTGTCGGAAAATCCGATGGAAAATGTCCGATAGAGCCCACACACAGTCGGAATGTCTGACAACACGCTCCGATCGGACATTTTCCATCGGAAAATCCGACCGTGTGTACGGGGCATTACACTGATCAGCCTCCTTGCAGGCTGATCAGCATGGGAGACTGAGGAAAGGCAAATTTATTTGACTGGACTTTAAAGTGGTATTAAACCTAAAACCAAAATGTAATATATTGCATTGTATTATTGTAATATAACTTACTAGTCATTAGATGTGGTGGATACATCAGTTTTCCATTCTTAGGCTTCTTCCCCTCTGTTTTCACCTGGTGATCTGGCCAGTAACACCCCTTCCTGTATTCGAATTCCTCCACTCTGGATGAAGGAACACAGGAGGCACCTTTGGACAGCAGAAGTCTTGGGGGAGAGGAGTGTTAGGTGGACTTGCAGATTTAATACACTAACAAATTGAAGCTAAACTCCACTTAATACATTATAAGTAGTTACAACAAACAGTTTTCTTTTGGGATAAAGGTTTAACATAAATAAATAAAAGCTGATCATTGTAAGCACCCCTGTCAGTGGTAAATGGTTTGTCGCATCCCTGTAACTAACATTCTACTGGAGAGCTTGTTCTTTTAAAAAACAACAGACTTACTGGCTGGATCATCAGATGAAACTAGAAGAAAGAAAGCCAAAACAAGAGAATGAATGCAGCTATCAGATCTAAAAATAAGCTGCACTATAATAAATATTTGCTTTTGGGTTTAATACCGGTTTAACCCTTTCATGACTAAGCCTATTTTTGAAATTTGGTGTTTACAAGTTAAAATCCGTATTTTTTGCTAGAAAATTACTTAGAACCCCCAAACATTATGTATATTTTTTTAACAGAGAATCTAGAGAATAAAATGGAGATCGTTGCAATATTTTATATCACACGGTATTTGTGCAGCGGTGTTTTAAACACAAATTTTTGGAAAAGGGACACTTTCATGAATTTTAAAAAATCCAAACAGTAAAGTTACCCCAATTTTTTTGTATAATGTGAAAGATGATGTTACGCCGAGTAAATAGATACCAAACATGTCACGCTTTATAATTGCACGCACTCGTGGAATGGCGACAAACTGCGGTACCTAAGAATTTCCATATGCAACACTTTAAATTTTTTTTAGGGTTACCAGGTTAGAGTTACAGAAGAGGTCTAGTGCTAGAATTATTGCTCTCACTCTGATGATCGCGGCGATACCTCACATGTGTGATTTGAACACCGTTTACACATGCGTGCGTGACTTCCGTATGCGTTTTCTTTGCTGCGCGAGCTCGCGGGGACGGGGGCGCTTTAAATTTTTTTTTTTCTTATTTATTTTATTTATTTTTAAATTCATAAATTGTGTTTAAAAAAAAAAATGTTTTAATGACTTTTATTGCTGTCACAAGGAATGTAAACTTCCCTTGTGACAGTAATAGGTGGTGACAGGTACTCTTTATGGAGAGATGGGGGGTCTAAAAGACCCCCCATCTCTCCTTTACACTTCAAAGCATTCAGATCGCCAAAACGACGATTCCGAATACTGTGTACTTTTTAAAAACCGGCACCATTGGCAGCCGAGTTAACGGGATGTGACGTCATGACGTCGCTTCCACGTTTACAATTTGAAGGCTGGAACGAAGCCGCCCACAGCTTCGTTCCAGCCCGCCCCCTGTCACCGAGCCTCCGGATCGACCGGTAGGCCCGGCAAGAGCGGCGGGAGGCGGCGGGAGGGGGGATGTCCCCTCCCGCTGCTCCGGTATAACAGCCAAGCGGCTTTTAGCCACATCGGTTGTTATACACGGATAGCCAATCGCTGGCTCTAAACAATGGTACTGGGATGATGCCTGCAGCTGCGGGCATCATCCCGGTATAACCCCCGAAAACCGAGTACGCATATCTGCGTACGGTCGGTGGGAAGGAGTTAAGAACAGCTGTTTAATGACTGGTAGAGCTTTTCTGAAAAATATACATTTTTGTGTATATTGTATAACATATTAGGAATTAATTCTTGCATACTTGTAAAGTTACTGAAAGGTTGAATGTAATTTGTTCATATTCAACTATGATCATATTTTGTTTAGTTTCTAGGAAGCCACTATGCAGACAAATGCTTGGCTGTTTAACCACTTCAGCCCCGGAAGGATTTACCCCCTTTTTGACCAAGCCCTTTTTTGCGATATGGTGCTGAGTCACTTTAACTGACAATTGCGCGGTCGTGTACCCAAACAAAATTGACGTTCTTTTTTTTCCCACAAATAGAGCTTTCTTTTGGTGGTATTTGATCACTTCTGTGGTTTTTATTTTTTGCGCTATAAACAAAAGTTTAGGCCAATATGTATTCTTCTACATATTTTTGGTTTAAAAAAAATCGCGATGAGCGTATATTGATTGGTTTGCGCAAAAGTTATCGCATCTACAAAATAGGGGATAGATTTAAGGCAATTTTATTAATTTTTTTTTTTTTTTATAAGTAATGGCGGCGATCTCCGATTTTTGTCATGACTGTGACATTGCGGCAGACAGATCGGACACTTTTGACACTATTTTGGGACCATTGACATTAATACAGCGATCAGTGCTATGTAAATGTCACTGGCAGGGAAGGGGTTAAACACTAGGGGGGATCAAGGGGTTAACTGTGTTCCCTCAGCATGTTCTAACTATAGGGGGGTGGGCTCACTAGAACATGACAGAGATCACTGCTCCCGATCACTGGGAGCAGTAGATCCCTGTCATGTTGCTAGGCAGAACAGGGAAATTCCTTGTTTACATAGGCATCTCCCCGTTCTGCCTCTCCGTGCCATGATCGCGGGCCACCGGCGGACATTGAGTCAGTGGGACCCGCGGTCACACTCCCGAGGCGCACGGCGTGCGTGCGCCCGCTAGCTGTGGATGACGCAGTGACATAAGGGTACATTGTTTTGCGCACCCGTGCCACTTTGCCAATGTATATCGGCGTGAGCCAGTCGGCAAGTGGTTAATAAATTAGAGTTCTTTGTCTTTTTCTGTCAAATTCTTATCAAAGATTTTTAATAAAATATCTTTGTTATGTTCATGCATTTTAACTAGCTAGTATTCATTTAATAAAAAAACATGCAGATAATAGTAAAGTGGATTGTGGAGGTTAATTATATTGCATTATTAGGATAGCAAGAATGACATGTTCGCTGCAAACCTTTGCACTATTTATATACAACGTAATTAATCAAAATTTTCTTTGGGTTACTGGTTCAGAATAATATATTATAAGACAGGCCTCATTAACAAGGGCCGACTTGTATCATTAAGCCTTACAATAAACACTTGTCACCGACCTACAAGTGATTTATGTTTATGTGAAATTGTTGTACTTTTGCTTTGTGATATGATAATGTTAGAATTTACATGATTGCGCACACTATGCCCCAGCTTCTAAAACTTTGTCTCCTCCCCAGTTTCTGAAAATTAAATTTTGTGAAGTTTTTTTTTTTATGAAGCTCCTCATTTATTTATATGTATAAATATATGTAGGGAACTGGTTTACACTGTTACCTGTGTCATTGCTTGAGAAGATCTTTTTATGTTATTTTCTGCTTATATAGGGCAGCACATTGAATAGTTATTTCCAGTTTGAAAGATGCAGCTTCTATTCAGTACTCCCATGCATAAAAATAGTTATCTGTCTATGTGGGCTGTGTCTCTAAAGAATTAGAAGTGGGCACTAGGGACTGCAGGTAAGTCACAAATTTGCAAACTTAGGATTAATTGAAACACGCACACGAATACAAGAAGGTCCACAGCTTGTTCTACATCAGAATCTGTCTTGAAAGCAATATCTCAAATTTATAACATCAAGTGCTAGAAAGATTCATATTCAAAGAGAGATGTTTTGTGAATTCTCTTTACAGTGACATAAAAACAAAGGTTTTAAATGATATTGTGTAAAGATAAAGGGAAAAGCATGGAACACAAATCTGACCTTGCAAAGAGTAAACATCCAATGAGTTATATTTGTGCAATTATATACAAAGGTATGAATACTTAGTGTATTTAAACCCAAGAACAAAAATGTAATATATTACAGCTTACCAGTTCTTACGTAGGTGTGGTGGCTGCATTCGTTTTCTTTTTTCAAACTTCTTAATTTTCACCTGGTTATACTGCCAACAACACACTTCCTGCCCTAATGTGTTGCACTGGATCTATGGAGCAGCAGTGTTGTCACCCTAGGACAGGACTACAAAGCACTTTCACCTTCTCCTTTCTAACATAATGGGGAGGTGTTTTTTTTTTTTTTTGGTCCACAGAGATTGCTGGGAACAATGTATCTGATAAGAGTGCATAAAAATTAAGCAATTACTTACAAGCTTACATTAACTATTACATGTTAGTGGCCACAATTAGCTGAAGGAGCTTTCATTGCCTTTAATGAGGTTGCTTCCTGCACCCAACTGCAGGGATCCTCCGCCGGGCAAGTGTGAATGTGGCCTTGGAGAACTGATTTATCTCTACTCTAATCCATTTTTTACACAATGGGGCTGATTTACTAAAGCTGGAAAGTGCAAAATCTGGTGCAGATGTGCATGGTAGCCAATCAGCTTCTAACTTCAGCTTGTTCAATTAACCAACCCTGGAAGCTGATTGGTTTCTGTGCAGAGTTGCACCAGATTTTGCAATCTCCAGCTTTAGTAAATCAACCCCAATAATTTTGTGCATAGCCTGGGTTTTAGTTCTGGGGCTGGCTGTCTATTTCTGGACTCAGTACATTTAAAGTGATTGTAAATCCTCACATCCTACCCAGTGAAGAGAAGAGCCTCAGATGATACACAGAGATTAATCAAATCCTCCTACACAGGTTTTACTTGTTTATCTGCACTCTTTTCTTTTCCATACATCCCTTCAAAGGGGCAGAAAGTGTTAAAATCTGCACTGTTACTGCAGAAAGAGAGGCTGCAGTAACAGTGTGTGAGAGCTGATTGGAGGAAAGGCACACACCCCCTCCATACAGCAAAATAACTGCGTTCTGATTAGACAAGCTGCCGGCTGATCTCTCTCCCCCCCAACACAAAGTTATCTCATGTGTTGGGAAAACTTCTCAGATGTGACTCATACTAATAACAGAGGAATGAAGCACCAGAGTGAAATGATACAGATATACAGTATGTGCTTTGCTCAGATTTCGTGACAGGGATTTACAACCACTTTAAGGCTTTTCTGTTTAGAAAAATTAAAGACCTATTTTGAGAAAATATATTGCTTTTGTAAATCCAAGTACTGACAATCTATTTTAAAAGGAAGTATAGGATCAAGTGTAGGATGTATGATGCATACCAACATTGCTGATAATTAGCTATTTTAAAAAAAAACCTGATGAATATGGGACTTTACAGATATCAATAAAGGTTATTATGACGTGAGCACTGTTAAAATTGCATTAAAATATAATTACAAATTAACATTAAAACCAGGTATTTTGATGATGCTCTTTATAAATGTATTAAATAACACTTCCAAGTCTGACCCATCATATGCTCAGAAAAAATAAAGGCATATTTTGAGAAAATACATTGATTTTCTTTTACATGCAGGTGCTGACATTTTTTTTAAAATGTTTTTGCTCTAATAACTTGTATAACTTGTTCCTGGATGTAGCAAAGAGAATATCAATGTCCTCTTCACACAGATTCAAAATATCTAAAGTGGCAAAGACAGTGGCATCAGTACTAGTAAGGAGCAGACCAACATCTGCATCAAAGCAACAGAAATAATGGAAAGTTATATTATACTTACCAGTGGCGGCTGGTGCTCAAAATTTTTAGGGGGGCGCAAACAAACTGAAAAAAAAAATCATCAATTGCAGCCTCACTGTGCCCATCAAACGCAGCTACTGTGCCCATCAATTGCCGCCACTGTGCCCATCAAACGCAGCCACTGTGCCATCAAACGAAGCCACTGTGCCATCAAATGCAGCCACTCTGCCCATAAATTGCCACCACTGTGCCTATTAAACACTGCCACTCTGCAATCAAGCACAGCCACTGTGCCCATCAAGCGTAGACACTGTGCCATCAAATGCAGACACTGTGCCCGTCAAGCGCAGACACTGTGCCATCAAACGCAGACACTGTGCCAAACGCAGACACTGTGCCCATCAAGCGCAGACACTGTGCCATCAGACGCAGCCATTGCACCCATAAATTGCTGCCACTGTGCCATAAAACGCAGCTACTGTAACCATCATTTGCTGCCAGTGTGCCCCATTAATTGCTGCCAGCGTGCCCCATCAACTGCTGCCAGCGTGCCCCATCAATTGCTGCCAGTTTGCCCCATCACTTGCTGCCAGTTTGCCCCATCAATTGCTGCCAGTTTGCCCCATCAATCGCTGCCAGTTTGCCCCATCAATTGCCACCAGTTTGCCCCATCAATTGATGCCAGTGTGCCCCCCCGCCTGACACTTACCTGTCTCGGGTCAGCGCTGTCCTCCACGCTCCCTCCGAGTCCTCGATGTCTTCTCCCGTCCTCTTCTGCTATGATTGGGCGCCTGGCGTCCAATCACAGCACCTGTTGCTTCAGCCAATCAGGTGACAGGTAACCAGACCCAGTGCACCTGATTGGCTGAGAGGCGGGTCAGTGTTAGGGAAGTGATTTGATTCCCTAACACAGCACTACGTAAGCAGTGAACGCACAGCAGTGCACCCGCTGTTTACCAATTTGGAAGCCTATTAGAGTCCACGGCTCTAATCAGGACGCCTATTAGAGCTGACGGCTCTAATCAGGCACTTCCAAAACACCCCCGCCGCTGTAATTCACATGCCCGGCGCCCGACAAGGGGTCGGACACCTGAATAGGGGGCGGCTGCGGCGACAATAGATAGATTCATGCAATGCATGAATCTATTGGAGATTGATGGGTGCAGGAGAGAGGGAGCGGTGCTCCTGCGCCCTCTATGGACGCACCGCCACTGATACTTACCTCGTAATTTTCTTTCCTAACACCAATCCATGGCAATATACATGTGGTAGAAGACCCACCCACTAGCAACCCTCATGACCAATGCATAGCTATAAAATCTTTCAACCTATTCCCTGTAAATCAATGAGAATTTACTGGGTGGGTAAAGTATGATGCCATGGATTGATGCCAGAAAGCATAGCAGCATACATATGGTAAACAAATAACTAGCTATCAAGGAGGGATGCTTAGATAATGTATTTACAAGGAATGGGAGGATGATATGGCTCTCCTGACAAAATAAGTCATAGTAAGGATTTCTGGGTCTACTTGATAATGTTGCAGAAACATATCAGGATCAGCTAGCTGTCCATGAAATCATTTGTTAATACTCCTGAACATGCTGCCCATGACATTAAAATGCTTCTGGTGCAAGTGTGCAGTGATTAGACATGTGCAGGGTGAAAAAAATTAGTTTAGTTTAGTTTAGTTTAGTTTCGGTTCGTTATTTAACTAAATTCGTTTAGTTAAATTAGTTGCATTCATTACATTTGTTTTCGGGATTCGTTTTGTTTCGTATTCGAATTCGAAAAAATTTGACCGCATTCGAAAAAAACTATCAAATTAAAAAAAATTCTACTGAATTCGAAAAAAAACTATCAAATTCGAAAAAATTCTACTGCATTCGAAAAAAACGATCAAATTCGAAAAATTCTACCGCATTCGAAAAAAAAACGATCAAATTCGAAAAAATTCTACTGCATTCGAAAAAAATTTGACCGAATTTGAAAAAGTAAACTATATATAACCAATTTGCGAAATTCGAATTTCATATAGAATGAAATCGAATTCCAATAGAAAAGATTCAAATTCAAAATTCAAAATAGAAAATAAGAATAGCATGCAAAAACAATAGAACAGAATAGAAAACAATTTAATATATTCTATTCTAATCTTTTCTATTCAAATTCAAATTCATTCTGTACCAAATTTCAATTCCGGAAGATGTTTTATATATATTGTTCTATTGTTTTTTCTATTCTAGTCTTTTCTATTAGAATTCGATTTCATTCTATTTCTATATAACCATTTTCTGAAATTCGAATTTTGTATAGAATGAATTTGCATTCAAATAGAAAAGATTAGAAAAAAATAGAAAATAATAGAAAAGAATAGCATAGAAAAACCATAGACAAGCATAGAAAAAATTATATATATATACTGTATTTATTGGCGTGTAACACTCACTTTTTCACCATAAAAATCTGGTGCAAATAGCATGTGCGTGTTATACGCCGATACTTCAATTTTAGCTGCCTCGGAGGGGACAGGGAGGGGGGCGAGATGAGCGCCATCAGATTACATATAGTGAGAATCTCCTGTTTACTTGGCGGCCTCTGTCTCCTGGGCCACCATTGGACCACTGTTCTGTCTATCATAGGACATTCTCACTGTATGCAATCTGTCGGCGCTCATCTCGCCCCCTTCGATGTCCCCTCTAGGCTGCAGATGGGCATCGATCAGGCTGAACTGATGGCAATGGTAAGGCTGCTGCACTGATGGCAATGGTGAGGCTGCTGCATTGAAGGCAAGGGTGAGGCTGCTGTACTGATGGCAATGGCGAGGCTGCTGCATTGATGTCAATGGTGAGGCTGCTGCATTGATGGCAATGGTGAGGCTGCATTGATGTGAAATGACGAGGCTGCATTGATGGCACTTGTGAGGCTGCAGATGAGCATTGATCAGGCTGCATTGATGGCAATGGTGAGGCTGCTGATGGGCACTGACCCTTATTTTGCTTCAAAGTTCCTTATTTAAAATTTAAGTTTTTTTCCTGAAACTTCCCTCTTAAAATGAATGTGCGTGTTATATGCCTGTGCGTGTTATATGCCGATAAATACGGTATATATATATATATATATATAAAACCATCTTCCCAAATTCGAATTTTGTATTAAATGAATTCGAATTTGAATAGAAAAGATTAGAATAGAGTAGAAAAGAATAGACTAGAAAAACAATAGAACAGAATAGAATAAAATATATATTATATTTTATTCTATTCCGTTCTATTGTTTTTCTAGTCTATTTTCTATTATTTTCTATTCTAATCTTTTCTATTCAAATTCGAATTCATTCTCGAATTTCGTCTAGAATGAATTCAAATTCAAATGGAAAAGTTTAGAATAGAAAAGAATAGCATAGAAAAACAATGGAACAGAATAAAAAAAAATATTATATATATATATATATATCTCATCTTCCGAAATTCGAATTTCATATAGACTGAAATCAAGTTTGAATAGAAAAGATTAGAATAGAATAGAAAATAACAGAAACGAATAGCATAGAAAACAATAGAACAGAATAGAAAAAAATATAATATATATATATATATATATATATATATATATATATATATATATATATATATATATATATATATATAGATTGAAGTGTAGAGGAGAACCACACACAGATTTCAATCTAGTGTCAGCAAACAGGTCCTCCCACCGACCTTGTATATATAAAAATAAAGTTCAGATGTGTTCTGACTGATCTAAGGAAGGGTGCGAACAAATAAGCCTGAAACATAATCTTTGTCTGAACAAATGATTGTAATGATTCTGTTTGGAATGACTCTACTTGCTTTGCAATCTTTTTCTAAAGATTTGATGGAATAAAGCAACAAATGTTTAAGTGCAGCAACCTTTGGAACACCATACACCTCCCTTAGTGGTATAGTATCTGAACGGATCAATATCTGATCCGATCAGATCTATACTAGCGTCCCCAGCAGTTTAGGGTTTCCAAAAATGCAGTGTTAGTGGGATCAGCCCAGATACCTGCTAGCACCTGCGTTTTGCCCCACCGCCCGGCCCAGCCCAGCCCACCCAAGTGCAGTATCGATCGATCACTGTCACTTACAAAACACTAAACACATAACTGCAGCGTTCGCAGAGTCAGGCCTGATCCCTGCAATCACTAACAGTTTTTTGGTAGCGTTTTGCTGAACTGGCAAGCACCAGCCCCAGGCAGCGTCAGGTTAGTGCCAGTAGCGCTAACACCCACCCACGCACCGTACACCTCCCTTAGTGGTATAGTATCTGAACGGATCAATATCTGCTCTGATTAGATCTATACTAGCATCCCCAGGAGTTTAGGGTTCCCAAAAACGCAGTGTTAGCGGGATCAGCCCAGATACCTGCTAGCACCTGCGTTTTGCCCCTCCGCCCGGCCCAGCCCACCCAAGTGCAGTATCAATCGATCACTGTCACTTACAAAACACTAAACGCATAACTGCAGCGTTCGCAGAGTCAGGCCTGATCCCTGCAATTGCTAACAGTTTTCTTGGTAGCGTTTTGGTGAACTGGCAAGCACCAGCGGCCTAGTACACCCCGGTCATAGTCAAACCAGCACTGCAGTAACACTTGGTGACGTGGCGAGTCCCATAAGTGCAGTTGAAGCTGGTGAGGTGGCAAGCACAAGTAGTGTCCCGCTGCCACCAAGAAGAAGACAAACACAGGCCCGTCGTGCCCATAATGCCCTTCCTGCTGCATTCGCCAATCCTAATTGGGAACCCTCAACTTCTGCAGCACCCGTACTTCCCCCATTCACATCCCCAACCAAATGCAGTCGGCTGCATGAGAGGCATTTTCTTTATGTCCTCCCGAGTACCCCTACCCAACGAACCCCCCCAAAAAAGATGTCGTGTCTGCAGCAAGCGCGGATATAGGCGTGACACCCGCTATTATTGTCCCTCCTGTCCTGATAATCCTGGTCTTTGCATTGGTGAATGTTTTGAACGCTACCATACACTAGTTGAGTATTAGCGTAATGTACAGCATTGCAAAGACGAGGCACACTTTCACAGGGTCTCCCAAGATGCCATCGCATTTTGAGAGACCCAAACCTGGAACTGGTTACAGTAACAAAAGTTACAGTTACAAAAAAAAGTGTAAAAAAAAAAAAAAAAAAAAACACAAAAAAATATGAAATAAAAACAAAAATAGTTGTTGTTTTATTGTTCTCTCTCTCTATTCTCTTTCTATTGTTCTGCTCTTTTTTACTGTATTCTATTCTGCAATGTTTTATTGTTATTATGTTTTATCATGTTTGCTTTTCAGGTATGCAATTTTTTTATACTTTACCGTTTACTGTGTTTTATTGTTAACCTTTTTTTCGTCTTCAGGTACACCATTAAGCTGCAGCGCGGATTTATTTATCTTGACAGCAACAGCGTTTGCTCCCACGATATATGAAGCCGTGACTCCAGCAGAGGTGATATATGCCGAAGCATGGCGCCATTGGGAAATTGGGAAGGCATTTTATCACACCGATCTTGGTGTGATCAGATGCTTTGAGGAAAGAGGAGAGATCTAGGGTCTAATAGACCCCAATTTTTTTCAAAAAAGAGTACCTGTCACTACCTATTGCTATCATAGGGGATATTTACATTCCCTGAGATAACAATAAAAATGATTAAAAAAATAAAAATAAAAGGAACAGTTTAAAAATAAGATAAAAAAGCAAAAAAAAAGTAAAAAAAAAAAAAAAAGCACCCCTGTCCCCCCCCCCCTGCTCTCGCGCAAAGGCGAACGCAAGCGTCGGTCTGGCATCAAATGTAAACAGCAATTGCACCATGCATGTGAGGTATCACCGCGAAGTTCAGATCGAGGGCAGTAATTTTAGCAGTAGACCTCCTCTGTAAATGTAAAGTAGTAACCTGTAAGGCTTTTAAAGGCTTTTAAAAATGTATTTAGTTTGTCGCCACTGAACGTTTGTGCGCAATTTTAAAGCATGTCATGTTTGGTATCCATGTACTCGGCCTAAGATCATCTTTTTTATTTCATCAAACATTTGGGCAATATAGTGTGTTTTAGTGCATTAAAATTTAAAAAAGGGTGTTTTTTCCCCAAAAAATGCGTTTGAAAAATCGCTGCACAAATACTAAAAAACAAAAAACAAAACAAGGGGAATAGCTAAAAGGAAGGTTGGGACTTTAAATGAAGCATGTGACAGCAAGAGGGTAATAGGATGAACATAGAGGAATTTATTGACATAATATTCAAGCATACAAGTTGTAACCGTAGAGTACATACAGTCAAACAATACATGCATAATTAAATAGGTAAAAGCATATAATTAGATGAAATATAGCATACATTGTAATGTTCGTACAATGATAGATAGGTAACAAGGTACAACATTAAAAAAGTTGAATAATGATGACTCAGGATACCACATTACCACATTACCAGGTCATGATTTCCTCAAAGTCCCTAAAAACCCCCTCCTTTTCTTGTATAGCTGCACAAATACTGTGTGAAAAAAAAATGAAACACCCACCATTTTAATGTGTAGGGCATTTGCTTTAAAAAAATATATAATGTTTGGGAGTTCAAAGTAATTTTCTTGCAAAAAAAAATAATTTTTTCATCTAAACAAAAAGTGTCAGAAAGGGCTTTGTGGTTAGAAGAGTGGGTGATGTGTGACATAAGCTTCTAAATGTTGTGCATAAAATGCCAGGACAGTTCAACCCCCCCCCAAATGAACCCATTTTGGAAAGTAGACACCCCAAGCTATTTGCTGAGAGGCATGTCGAGTCCATGGAATATTTCATATATTGTGACACAAGTTGCGGGAAAAAGACAAATTTTTTTTTTTTGCACAAAGTTGTCACTAAATGATATATTGCTCAAACATGCCATGGGAATATGTGAAATTACACCCCAAAATACATTCTGTTGCTTCTCCTGAGTATGGGGATACCACATGTGTGAGACTTTCTGGGAGCCTAACCGCGTAATGGACCCCGAAAACCAAGCACCGCCTTCAGGCTTTCTAAGGGCTTAAATTTTTTATTTCACTCTTCACTGCCTATCACAGTTTCGGAGGCCATAGAATGCCCAGGTGGCACAAAACCCCCCCAAATGACCCTATCTTGGAAAGTAGACACCCCAAGATATTTGTATATAGATGTATAGATGTATAGTGAGTATTTTGCAGACTTCACTTTTTGTCACAAAGTTTTGAAAATTGAAAAAAGAAAAAAAGATTTTTTTTTTTCTTGTCTTTCTTCATTTTCAAAAACAAATGAGAGCTGCAAAATACTCACCATGCCTCTCAGCAAATAGATTGGGGTGTCTACTTTCCAAAATGGGGTCTTTTGGGGGGTGGTTGTGCCACCTGGGCATTCCATGGCCTCCGAAACTGTAATAGGCAGTGAAGAGTGAAATCAAAAATTTACGCCCTTAGAAATCCTGAAGGCGGTGATTGGTTTTAGGGCTCCCGTAAGTGGCTAGGCTCCCAAAAAGTCCAACACATGTGGTATCCCCATACGCAGGAGAAGCAGCTAAATGTATTTTGGGGTGCAATTCCACATATGCCCAAGGCCTGTGTGAGTAATATATATCATTTAGTGACAACTTTGTGCAAAAAAAAAAATGTGTCACTTTCCCGCAACTTGTGTCAAAATATAATATATTCCATGGACTCAACATGCCTCTCAGCAAATAGCTTGGGGTGTCTACTTTCCAAAATGGGGTCATTTGGGGGGGGGGATTTGTGCCATCTGGGCATTTTATGGCCTTCAAAACTGTGATAGGTAGTGAGGAGTGAAATCAAAAATTTACGCCCTTAGAAATCCTGAAGGCAGTGATTGGTTTTAGGGGCCCCGTACGCGGCTAGGCTCCCAAAAAGACCCACACATGTGGTATCCCCGTACTCAGGAGAAGCAGCTGAATGTATTTTGGGGTGCAATTCCACATATGCCCATAGCCTGTGTGAGCAATATATCATTTAGTGACAACTTTTTGTAATTTTTTTTTGTCATTATTCAATCACTTGGGACAAAAAAAAAATAATATTCAATGGGCTCAACATGCCTCTCAGCAATTTCCTTGGGGTGTCTACTTTCCAAAATGGGGTCATTTGGGGGGGTTTTGTACTGCCCTGCCAGTTTAGCACCTCAAGAAATGACATAGGCAGTCATAAATTAAAGGCTGTGTAAATTCCAGAAAATGTACCCTAGTTTGTAGGCGCTATAACTTTTGCGCAAACCAATAAATATACACTTATTGACTTTTTTTTTTACCAAAGTCATGTGGTGGAATACATTTTGGCCTAAATGTATGACTAAAATTGAGTTTATTGGATTTTTTTTATAACAAAAAGTAGAAAATATCATTTTTTTTCAAAATTTTCGGTCTTTTTCCGTTTATAGCGCAAAAAAAAGACGACAGAGGTGACCAAATACCATCAAAAGAAAGCTCTATTTGTGGGAAGAAAAGGACGCAAATTTTGTTTGGGTACAGCATTGCATGACCGTGCAATTAGCAGTTAAAGCGACGCAGTGCAAAATTGTAAAAAGTGCTCTGGTCAGGAAGGGGGTAAATCCTTCCGGGGCTGAAGTGGTTAAAGCGACGCAGTGCCGTATCGCAAAAAATGGCCTGGTCATTGAGCAGCCAAATCTTCTGGGGCTGAAGTGGTTAAGGTGCATCCATCATTACTGCCACACCAAAAAATAAATACATACATAAAATAGAGTTAGATATACTCAAGTATAGGGTACTGCTTTATAACAATTTTCGATTTCCTTTAAAAAAAATTGGCTAAAGTGACAAAAATGGATACTCGTATATGGAAAAAAAAAAACCCATAAGCATGCTGCCAGGCTATGGATTTTCAAGCAGTTACATTGACCTCCCTAGCTGTTGGCACTGTTGAGCAAATCAGCAGAGGGTCAGCAGTCTTCCAGCTTTCCAATCTCTTGGTCTCTCTGACAACCTTTGAACTGAAGAAAAAGTATATTACATAAGCATACTTCTTTGTTTACATTAGAGATCAGGAGGCTAAGGGGGCAATCTAGCTGCTGTGTATCCCTCATGGTGTTATAGTACTGCAGTTTGTCAAAGTCTATGACAGGCTACAGTTGAACAGGATTGAATGCTGTACTGAGTTTTTAGGATCCTATGCATTCAGGGATGAATGCCCAAATGCAGGTATTTCACAAAAAAATCAGAGGCATTGCTGAAGCCATGGCACTCTACATTCTTGCACTATAAACAGTATCAAGCTACTAACAAAAGCATATTCTGGCCTGAGATGAAGGGCTAATTTTTGGTTAGTGATAATCATAAATTCTGCAACAATTGCTTCCCTTATTGTTTAGATGTCAATATTCAGTATATGCAGTTCCATTTTGGGGACCAGTTCACAAAAAGGATATTGGGGAACTGGAGAAAGTGCACAGAATGGCAACTAAACTTATAAGTGGCATGGAGGAGCTCAGCTATGAGGAACGATTAGCAGAACTGAATTTATTCTCTCTTGAGAAAAGGAGATTAAGGGGGATATGATCAACATGTACAAATACATACGTGGTCCATATAGTGAACCTGGTGTTAATATTAGGGATGGACCGAACGTACCCCTGTTCGGTTCGCACCAGAACTTTCATAAACCTTCAAAGTTCAGACCCGAATGATGAACTACATTAAAGTCAATGGGACCCGAATGTCAAAAATCAAAAGTGCCCATTTTGAAGGCTTATATGCAAGTAATTGGGCATACAATTGTTATAGGGGCCCGGGTCCTACCCTGGGGGACATGTATCAATAAAAAAAAGTTTGTGAAAAATGTCATTTTTAAATGGTTTTTTGATTTTTAAAGTGAAAGCATAAAAATGAAAAATTCCTTCCAATATAGTGCCTTAGGGTTCCCCTAATGCCCCATACACACGGTCGGACATTGGTCGGACATTCCGACAACAAAATCCTAGGATTTTTTCCGACGGATGTTGGCTCAAACTTGTCTTGCATACACACGGTCACACAAAGTTGTCGGAAAATCCGATCATTCTGAACGCGGTGACGTAAAACACGTACGTCGGAACTATAAACGGGGCAGTAGCCAATAGCTTTCATCTCTTTATTTATTCTGAGCATGCGTGGCACTTTGTGTGTCGGATTTGTGTACACACGATCGGAAATTCCGACAATGGATTTTGTTGTCGGAAAATTTTATAGCCTGCTCTCAAACTTTGTGTGTCGGAAAATCCGATGGAAAATGTGTGATGGAGCCTACACACAGTCGGAATTTCCGACAACAAGGTCCTATCACACATTTTCTGTCGGAAAATCCGACCGTGTGTACGGGGCATTAGTCTTTCCTCAAAAGTGGCAGATCTGTACCATGTCTAGAATCTGCTGCAGCAATAATTGCATTTATAAAGCCAAAAAAAAAAGATTTTCCCTGCAAGCTGCCTTTATTTTGCTCAGCAACAGCTGGGGTGACAGTGTGTATGATGAGGCCACAATGTAGTGCACGGGGAACAAGATTAGAGATTTTTTGGATACATTCTGGTGTCACTTTGACTTTGTATAGAAGTAACGGGTGTGGAAAAATTGATCTTTGCCCCCTCCCACCGTAACCCTATAGAGGTAATCTTGATGAAAGCAAGAATTGACCTTGCTGTAAAAAATTGCAATGATATGCACCTGTCAAACAGGTGCAGAAAAATTGGTCTTTGTGTGTCGGTGGCGCCTTCCCACCGTAACCCTATAGAGGTACTCTTGATGAAAGCAAGAATTGGCCTTGCTGTAAAAAATTGAAATAATATGCACCTGTCAAACAGGTGCATAACAATTACTCTTTGGGTGTTGGGGGTGCCTTCCCACCATAACCCTATAGAGGGACTCTTGATGAAGGCAAAAAAAATTGCAATGATATGCATCTGTCAAACAGGTGCTGAAAAATTGGTCTTTGAGTGTTAATTGTGCCCATGAAACCTATACCAAAAACATTCTTCTAGATGAAATGATTGCACACCCTCAAAGCTAGTGTGGTTTGAACCACCTTTGGGCCTGTCTCTGCAGAGCTGTAAGAGTTTCTGCTCCAGTGTGGTTCCTGTCCCCTAAACACACCAGCTGAAGCACTGCATGGCACCTTTTAGCCTGACTCATGGAATAGCCTTTTGAACGTTTAGGGGGTACCTGATGTTCATAGGACAATTCTGCAGAGGAGGGCATGGAGGTGGCAGAGGAGGATGGGTAGGGGGTAGAGCTCACAGGTCTGGCATTATCACCACCAGCTAAATAGAGACATGGGTGCACAACAAGCTGCAGCACGGAGCCTTGTCCTGCATCCTTTCAAGTTGCAAGCAGCGTTACGCAGTGTGCTGTGAACTAAATATACATGTTTGCTGGACCATGTGTCAGCAGTAAGGTGGATTTTACGGCTGACTGCCTTGCCCAACGATGCCAGAAAATTCCCTTCCATGTGATGGTAGCGAGATGGAATGGCATTACATGAAAAGTAGTTGTGACTTCGAACCTGCCATTGTGGTACAGCGCATTGTGCGAATTCATGGAAGGGGGCAGAATCCACCAGGCTGAAAGGCAGAAGTTGGAGAGTCAACAGCTTTGACAAGCTTGCATTTTGACGCTGGGTGGCAGGGACTGTATTTTTTTTCCGCTGCAGCAGATGGGGCAGAGAAATTTGCCGGCTACTGTCTACAGCTGGTGGTGTGCTGCTGGCAGATGTGCTGCTAGAACCTGGGACACCCTTTGCTATACCATCATTCCTGTCAGTGGAGGCTGCTGAGAGCTAATGACTCGGTATAGCAGGGGCAGACTGAAGTGGGTAGGGAGGAGGAGGGACAGATTTGTGCCTTTTTTCTGTGGCTTTTAGGTGCTCTTGCCAACGGGCTGAGTGGGTGGACGTTAAATGCCTTGTTAAGCATGTGGTACCCAAATGGCTGGTGTTTTTGCCACGTTTGATGTGCCTGAGACACAGTTTGCAGATAGCAACAGTGTGATCTGCTGCAGATGTGCTGAAAAAGGCCCAGACAGCTGAGCTTTGGGGAGTGGGCCGGGAGATAACAGCTGCAAAATGTGATGGAATAGGGTGGCTGCTTTCTACTCTTTCTTGATGTCGGCCTCATTGGGGTTGTGCCACCTCACCTTCAGTTTCCTCCTCTGCTCTATCTGGTGCCCAGGTTGCATCAGTGACCTCATCATCATCATCTCCATCTCCTCCATCTTCATCATTACCACTGGAGACAACTTTTCTCCAGTGGTGCAATAGCCACCAATTTGACATGTCAAATCTCATCAATGTGAAACAGGGCTGACACATACAACACTGCCTATCCACCAGCTGTATTCATTACCTGCAATTTTCCACAGCTGTTATATATAAAGATTCCACCTTTATCATTTACTTGCAGGTGTGCTGAAGAGATTCATTTTTTGGTGCACAAATACATATAGAATTTATAAGGTATAAAAGAAAGATATTGCTCTTCCCCAAAACCACCACCCCCAAAACGAATTAAAAAGAAGAAAGAAAAGAACCCCCCACACACACACACACATACACACACACACACACAACAAACAAGCTCAATAATGTACTTTTATTTTTCCAGCAGAAACAAAATTATGTACATTCATTTACTAGCTTCAAAAAAAAAAAAATTCGACAGGATAAATGGTGCTACATTTAGCAAAACAGTTAGCAATTGGGTTATAAGGGCCCTGCTCATAGGAGCTTACAATCTAAAATTTGTCTAAACCTTAGAGTGGACACAGCTTTACCTTCAGTGTATAATGGGTAACATTTCAAACTACTCACCCACCAGCCCACATCATTTTTATCTGCAAGATTATAGAAACATACTTAACAGCCATTATTCTTACAAAGCATTCCAACATAATATTAAAAAAGGCACTTATTTAAAATATAACACCCACCACCAGCCCACAACACACACACAAGAAACACACATACATAGGTGACCATGTTCTGCTGGAAGCTGCATTTCTGTGTACATGATTAAGCAATGAGATCAAAGAGTAGAAGGTCAGCACATTCTCCCAAACCATGTTTGCATTGTCAGTCAGGAACAATACACACACACACAACACTGACAGTATGCCCACATAAATCCACTTTTGATGGAAAAAATGCACAAGAATTTCAGCAAACAAACAGCCTTAGTTGGGCAAAGGGTGGGCCAAATCAATTTTTAACCCTAAGACTGGGCTGCCATTAAAGTTCATGCGTGTGTAAAAGCAGGCATCCCAACACTTTTGGCTAGATAGTGTATGTATAATGTATAGTATAATGTAAAGTATATTGTAAAGTTCTAACCTCTAAGTAGGGATGAGCTGAACACCACGCCCGGTTCGGTTCGCACCAGGACCTGCGAACGGACCGAAAATTCGCGTGAACTTTAGAACCCCTGGACTCGAACATTCGAAATAAAAAGTGCTAATTTCAAAGGCTAATATGCAAGTTATTGTCCTAAAAAGGGTTTGGGGACCCGGGTCCTGCCCCAGGGGGCATGTATCAATGCAAAAAAAGTTTTAAAAACGGCCGTTTTTTTCAGGAGCAGGGATTTTATACATAGGTGACCATGTTCTGCTGGAAGCTGCATTTCTGTGTACATGATTAAGCAATGAGATCAAAGAGTAGAAGGTGAGCACATTCTCCCAAACCATGTTTGCATTGTCAGTCAGGAACAATACACACAGCATTGACAGTATGCCCACATAAATCCAGTTTTGATGGAAAAAATGCACAAGAATTTCAGCAAACAAACAGCCTTAGTTGGGCAAAGGGTGGGCCAAATCAATTTTTAACCCTAAGACTGGGCTGCCATTAAAGTTCATGCGTGTGTAAAAGCAGGCATCCCAATACTTTTGACTAGACAGTGTATGTATAATGTATAATATAATGTAATGTATAGTGTAAAGTTCTAACCTCTAAGTAGGGATGAGCCGAAACCCCCCCCCGGTTCGGTTCGGTTCGCACCAGGACCTGCGAACGGACCGAAAGTTTGCGCAAACTTTAGAACCCCTGGACTCGAATATTCGAAATAAAAAGTGCTAATTTCAAAGGCTAATATGCAAGTTATTGTCCTAAAAAGGGTTTGGGGACCCAGGTCCTGCCCAAGGGGACATGTGTCAATGCAAAAAAAAGTTTTAAAAACGGCCGTTTTTTCGGGAGCAGTGATTTTATTGATGCTTAAAGTGAAAAAAAGGTGAAATATTCCTTTAAATATCGTACCTGGGGGGTGTCTATAGTAAGCCTGTAAAGTGGTGCGTGTTTCCTGTGCTTAAAACAGTCCCTGCACAAAATTACATTTGTAAAGGAATAAAAGTCATTTAAAACTGCTTGCAGCTTTAATGTAATGTAATGTAATGTAATGTAATGTAATGGATGAAAATCAGTGAGACAAACGGCACGGGTACCCCCCCAGTCCATTACCAGACCCTATGGGTCTGGTATGGATATTAAGGGGAACCCCGCACCCAAATTAAAAAAAGTGTAGCACTAACCCTCGGTGGAGCTGCTGGTTTAAGCGGGCTGTTACCTTCACTCTCAATACCTCTGTTTCACCGACACCAGGTCTAGGGTTCCGTTAAGTTTACCTCTGGACGATATAAGCACCAACACTTGAGTACGTTTTCAATGCTTTATTGAACCAAGTAACGAAGGAAGCAGCAGGAAAGAGGCGGGAGGGAAACTGCAGGGAAGCTCAAATACCTTTCTTTAGGTTTCTTTAGAACATCCTTTAAAGTTGAATACTGTAATTGAATGCAATCCCCTTTTGTGGGACACGATCTTTGCTCGCCTGGATAGGCCTCTCTCACTTGCCTAGCAGCCAGTATATAGCACGAACAAAAGTCTCTGCCACAGAATTGCTTGAAATAAACCCGTACGATCATCTGCCACAGGATGAATTGGTTCACGATGAATGTCAGACACAGTACTTGGACCTCTAAGCCAACCCGGCAGTACTATGTAATAAGACTACTTCAGGATACATCCTCCAACCGAGTCACCAGGCCCCTCTCTAGACCAGCACTCTGCATGATCCTTCCATGATGGGTCCTCCCTTGGGATCTTCTTGGTTGTCCAGCTTCTTCCCTCTGGATAGACAGCTCAGGACCATTCCTCGGCTGCTGTGGTAGGCCCCAGACAGGCTTCTGGGCCCACCCACGCACCGCAGCGACGCAGGCCTCCGGAACGGAGGACCACGAGGTGGTACTCTAACACATACCTGTCGGCCAGGAGGGCCAGCAGGTGGCTGAAAACGAACCCCTAAACATGGCGTCTGTCCCATAAATACCCTCTCCCAGAATGCAACTCGGAGGACCACCTCCACCGAGTTGTCCCCGGGCCAGAGGAGCACTCATCTGCTTAAACACGTTGCTTTTCCAACATTCACCGATGGTGACAACGACACCCACCGGCACAATGTGGAACCACACGCCACGTCAGCCAAGCTGGAACAGAGGTAAATCTAACTTCCTATAATGAGCAATTCACTAAATTTTCCTATCAGATGGTAGATCACAAATCTACCAGCGCTACAAAGGAAAGGCGTGGGGCCCCCAGGCCCTATATACTCTGAACAGCAGTATACAGGTGGTGCAAACAAGACAGGGACTGTAGGTTTTTTGTTAAGTAGAATCTGTTTGTAATTTTGAACTGGTACATTTTTAAAGTGTAGCTCCAGCCAAAAACCTATTTTTAAGCTTTTTGGAAAACACAGGGAAGGGTTATCACCCCTGTAACATTTGTTTTGCTGTCTGTGCACCTCTTCAGAAGATTTCACTTCACTTTCTGTCCCAATGACAAATGTTTTTTGAAAATTTGGGGGTTTTAGTGAAACAAGGATTGGTGATAAAGCATCAGTGGAGAGGAGGCACGTTTTTCCCATATTAACTCTTATGCCCCGTACACACGGTCGGACATTTATCGGACATTCCGACAACAAAATCCTCTGATTTTTTCCGACGGATGTTGGCTCAAACTTGTTTTGCGTACACACGGTCGCACAAAGTTGTCGGAATTTCCAATCGCCAACCACGCGGTCACGTACACCACGTACGACGAGACTAGAAAAGGCCAGTTCAGAACCAAGCGCGGCACCCTTTGGGCTCCTTTTGCTAATCTCATGTTAGTAAAAGTTTGGTGAGAGACGATTCGCGCTTTTTCAGACTCGTGGCTTTCAGATCGTTTTCTGCTGTTCAGTTTGTGCTTGTGGGTTTGTATCTGCTCTTCAGTGCGTGCAAGCAAGCCCCGCGTGACTTTATCATTGTGTTCTTGTTCGTTCGTTACTGTTTTTCAGGTCGCTCTTCACGGGCCTTGCTGTTCTTCAGTGCGTTCTGTTACTTCGTTCTGAGCAGCCGACCGTTTTCTAGCCATGTTGCATATACGTACTCCTCGTAGAGTTCGTGCTGTACGGGGGCTTGGTGTTGGGGTCCTGACCTTGTCATAAGTCCAGTCCATGAACAGGGTGGGGAGGAGTTCATGGACCAAGAATTGGTTGCTTCAGCGTGACCAGTTCTCTCATATGCCTTTGCTCCGTGAGATCCGTGAGAATAATCCTGATGATTTCAGGAACTTTCTCAGGATGACGGACCCCATATTTCACCGTTTGTTGGCTTTGCTGACCCCCTATATCAGCAGGCAGGATACCTGCATGAGGCAAGCCATCACTCCGGAGCAGAGGCTCGTCGCTATCCTGCGGTACTTGGCGACAGGGAGAAGCCTGCAGGACTTGAAGTTCTCGACAGGCATCTCCCCCCAGGTTCTGGGGATCATTATCCCAGAGACCTGTTCTGCCATCATCCAGGTCCTGCAGAAGGAGTATATGAAGGTAAGATTTTTATCCTTTAATATCACATTTTATTGTATTTAATGTTCGATAATGTATTGTATTTCTTTCCTCATTCCCTAATTACCATGATTGTAATATGCTGCAAATGTCCCCTTTGTCCTCATGCATGCTGGATTTTTATGTAATTATTTTTTTAGTCCTTCATACATATTTGCCTTCACTAACCTCCCCAGCATGTTCTCCTGGCCCTATATTCACCTCATGTAGTCACTTAACAATGTATTTTATCAGCTCCATAGTAGTGCTTTACCCCAAACACCCCCTAAAATGTTTAGAAATCTGATTTGTGCTTTAAATTCAGGCAGAGTGCCAGAGGCTTTTTTTTGTAGTGTCCCCAAATCATTTTTATTAACCCTCCCTCCCCCCAACTGCTAAGTCAGCTGATACCAATTCTCTATCTATCCTCAATCATCTATCTGCTGACTTTGCCAAACCCAAACACATTATACCCACCTCTTTTGTGGTCAGATGTATGGATGAATTCCCCAAAGCATGTAGTGCAAGGGCCTGCCTGTATACTTTCAAATGGTACTGTTTAAAGTTTTTGTATCCTATTACTATCTTGATAGGTAATAGCAGAATGTCCAAATGTGCTCAAATGTATACAGTGTGTATTTATATCTTTGTATTATGACACTTCTTACCTGTCCAGTGGGCTGCCAATAGTGTAACTAAGGAGGGGCTGTTCCAAGTAATACCCTGCATTTAGGCATTCATCTCTCAATGAAGTGAAGAGGGTTACCTGTCCAAGATTCCCCCCCCTATAATGTTAGAAATGGCCCATGGGGGGGATATGATAGGTGTACCTTATACTTTGGTGTTCTAAAATTCCCCTTAATAAATGTTATTTGGATGTTGGCCAAGAATGTTTGTGTCTAATCTGCTTTCCATGTTTTAATGTGCAAAAAGACAAATTTTTTTTTGTTTTCCTCAGCAGTTTCCTTCCACGCCACAGGAATGGCAGACTGTGGCCGCCCAGCGGTGGGACTTTCCTAACTGCGGTGGGGCAATTGATGGGAAACACGTCCACATTTTCCCAACACCCAACTCGGGGTCGTACTATTATAATTACAAGGGGTTCAATAGTATTGTGATGTTGGCGGTGGTGTCGGCTAATTATGACTTCCTGTATGTGGACGTGGGGAAGAATGGCCGGATGTTCGATGGTGGAGTCATCGCCCAGATGGAGTTTTACAGACATCTCCAGAATGGCAGCTTGGACTTGCCACCTCCAGAAGAGAATGTGGAAGGACTCCCATTCATCTTCGTTGCGGATGAAGCATTTGCACTGGGGGACCATCTTATGTGGCCATTCCCGATGAGGACCCTCACCCCGGAACAGAGGGTTTTTAATTACCGGCCAGAGCCAGAAGAGTGGTGGAGAACACTTTTGGAATCATGGCCAGCCGGTTCCGCCTATTTCTGACACCCGTCCATATGGCAGAGTATAAACTTAATCATATAATCCTGGCGTGCTGTGTTCTAAATAACTTTTTACGCCAACATTCTGCCAACTATGCTGGCTCAGTTGGGCCTGAGGCCGGAATTCTAAATAAAACAACCCTGACAGCGCTTGAAAGTGGCCGTCCTGGTTTGCCTTCCGTGGGTGCCCATGATGTCCGGTTAAGATACCTTGAGTTCTTTGCGGGTTGGGGGGCCATCAATATGCCAGACAATTTGTGAAGACTTTATCAAATAAAAACAAAAAAAAGCAAATCTTTGGTGACATTTACTGCTTGTGTTTGTTTTAGCTGACCCTGACAGAAATGTGGGGAGTCCTGAAAATGGCGTGATTGTGTAACCTTATACAAAGCACTGTTGGGTGTTATTTACTAAAGGCGTAGACACTTTGCACAACAAGTGCACTTGAAACTGCACTGAAACTGCACTTGTAGTGCAAAGAGGATTTGCCCTTAGGAAATAACCCCCATTTTCACAGAAAGCAGCAATTACATCACCACAAAAGTGTTGTAGCGTTGAGACAATAATCCACACATTCTTGATTAACAATCTTTTTAATACCTGCACAATCACATGTGCATTTAGAAAAGGTTTTTAAAACAAACCAACATGTTTGTTGTATAACAATTTTGGGGTGGCATTATCAAAAATAGAAATGTCCATTTAAGATAAAACAGGCATGTGTAAAACCAACAAGAAAGACACAAGTCTTGAACTTACAAAGTTCACATTTGGTAGAACTTGAAGGCAATATCATACATGAGTATTTAGAAACTGTGTTTGATATTGCGTTCAGATGGGGTGAAGTCACCCCAGGAAAATCCAAATTTGGAAGATGCACACAAATTTGCCAATGTCAACATGTGCTAGCTGCCATCACGGGGGATCAAGGGACGTGTTTTGGGGGAGAAACCCCTTCCTCTCAGCTACTTTATTATTGAGGAAGGGGTTGCACCCCCAAAACACGTCCATTGATCTCCCGTGATGGCAGATAGCACATGTTGGCACACTGTGTGCATCCTCCAAATTTGACTTTTCCAAAAATCGCTAAAACATTTTTAACATTGTAGCACACAAAAAAACAAAGGGATTTGGAGGGTTTTAAACTCGCCCCAAAACATCAATGATGTTTTTATTATTTTGAATAACATCATTGATTTTTTTCTTGAGGTTTTCCAATTCTAAATTACACCCCATGATCTCCCCGATCAGGATCTGGGCACTTTCTGATATGAAAGGATCTGGATCCACAACATCACGATCACCTAAAAAGAGAGAAACCAAACAAAAACAGGTATCAAAAATATGCTGGCATCCATCTCTTACCTGAGCCTGTGGTCGCAGACACTCACCTATTGTGGTGACTAGTTACACCACGTCTGCTTCCTCCTCCTGCTCTTCTTGGGTTGGGGGGATTTGCCCTTCTTCCAGAAGTGGGGGGTCTGTGGTCTCCTCGGATGAGGGGTGTCCTCCGAGTCTTTTATCCCCTATGTAAAACAAAAATGGTATACTTAGCACACAGATATTTGATGGCAGAACTATAAATAGGAAACATTGTTTGGAAGTGGGGTACAATTGTCTATTTTGGCAGAGTTCCAAAATGTAGCATTTTCAGTGTCCTTTGTCAAGCTGCAATACTTTACCTGTTTGGTACAAGCTTCACAGATGGAGTCACCCCTATAGTATACACTGGAGCACCTGTGTGGCCCCCCTAATAAAAATGGTGTTCTGGGGTCCCACACTAGTGCTCCAGTGTCCAGATGTGAAAACAGCTGCTCAGTGTCCTCTCCTTACACAGAATCTAGTCTGCATTTTATTCTAGTAACAAAGCCATCTACACAACCAAATTAGTTTTATACAAGTAGGACGTAAAAAATGTGGCCAAATGCATATGGCCAAAACAATGGTGTTTTATAGGCCGAAAGAAAAATGTTTGATACGAACGAATAATGTGCCCATGAACATGAAAGTTGCCATTTTAAAATGTATACTTTTAAGAAAAGCACATGGAGCAGCACGAACGTAATAAACATAAAGAATAGGAACACAACACAACTACTTACTTTTTTGCAGCACTCTCCGGATCTTTCTGTACTGCTCATGTTCTCGTAATTTCAGGTCCAACCACCGCTTCCTGAGCTGATCTTTTGATCGACGTACCCCGAAATTCCGGTGCAGACTCCTGACCACTTTCGCCATGATCTTGGCCTTTCTGACATTGGGGTTGGGGTAAGGTCCATACTTTCCATCATAGTCGGCCTTCTTCAGGATGTCCACCATCTCCAACATCTCCCCAAAGGACATATTTGATGCCTTAAATCTCCTTCTGGATCGGAACGTGTCCGGATCCGGGCTTTCCTCCTCCTCCTCCTCGTTCCTGTAATTAGCACGCACCTGCTGTGTCTCCACCATGTGCTCTTCCCCCACTGCGCAGAACGAAAAGGGGCAGGGCATAGACTAGAAAGAACGTCAGGGGCGGGCGGAGTTACACGCATGCGCAGTGTGTATAAAGCGTAACACGCATGCGTATTACATACGATCTGTGAGCGGAGGAAGGAGCATCGGAGGTGCCGATCGTGATAACGAAGGTAAGATCTAAACTTGGGCCTATACAGCTTCAAAATTGAAGCCTATATTGTAACAAGATTAGGAGAGTTTGGCCTGACCTTAGGGTTTGTCTTGTGTTGTGTCTTGCAGAGAAAATGGATGGCTTCAATGACCACAACTTCCTCCCCCTGTTCATAGACAAATACAGGGAGCTGCCCTGTCTGTGGCAGGTCAAACACCCACATTATAATCATAAACAAAAGAGGCAGACAGCGCTGGAGAAACTGCTGGAGTTGGTGAAGCTGGTGGTCCCCACAGCAACCATCCCCTATTTAAAAGCCAAAATTGGTGGCCTGAGGAGCACTTATCTTAGGGAGCGCAAGAAGGTCACAGATTCCCAGAGGTCCGGAGCTGCAGCAGATGACATTTATGTCCCCAGGCTGTGGTACTATGAGAGACTGCGATTTCTGTCAGACCAGACTGGTCAGGGAATCCCTCTCCACTCTTCCTTCCACTCGTTCTTCCACCCCAGCTGAGGCTTCCGATGTCCAACCTGGGCCTTCCAGCCAGGAAGAAGTGGAGGAGCCCAGCTGGAGTCAGGTATAGCATTCTTCTACAGATTTCGGGTCAAGAAATAAATGATCTTTACTAGATGTTATTATTGATCACTAATTGCTGATTGAAAAAAGTGTTTTACATATCAATAGACAGTAGTGGGCACCCAAAATTGGGACAAGAATGAAAAATGCTGGGCTCAGAATGATAGTCTGTTATATTTGTTAACATTCAATTTGCAACAGTCAGGAGGTGACAATTGTGTGTGAATGATGACTAAAAAACTAAAACTATGTCCCTTTTTCATACACAGGAAGACCTCAGCCAGGAGGAGGCTGTGGAATGTGGCAGCCAGGAGGAGGCGGGGATTAGTGGCAGCCAGGAGGAGGCGGGGCTAAGTGTCAGCCAGGAGAAGCCTGGGACAAGTCGCAGCCTGACAGAATCGCAGGTTCCTCCCCTCCCCCTTTCATACAAAAGACCCAGGAAGGGGAGTCACGTTCAGGATTCTGCACTCAGGCTTATTCAGGAGGCTTCTGTGTCCCTCCGAGCCTTCCCCACTCCTGAAGAGACCTTTGCCTGCATGGCTGCCACAAAACTGCAGGGAATGCAGGAGGGTCAATGCCTCATGTGTGAGCAACTTATTTATAAAGTCCTAACTAAGGGGGTGAGTGGTGAAATCACACCCAAGACCGACGTGATTGAGTTGGACCATCCTCCTCCTCCTGCTGCCACAACTCCACCACTACAGCCACAGCATGGAAGGAAGCGTGGAAAGAAGACCAGAGAGTGATGGCCCTGGGTTCAGTCTGGTCTGACAAAACCTGCGGTCTCTTGTATGACCACAGCCTGGGGACACAGATGTCATCTGCTGCTTTCCGGATCTCTGGGACTTCTGGACCAGACTGCACTCCGTTAGATAAGGACTCCTCAGGCCACCAATTTTGCTTGAAAATAGTTGATGTGTGCCCTGGGGGTCCAAGGCTTCACCCATTTCTGCTGTTTCTCCAGCATTGCCTCCCTCTTTGTTTAGTTGTGAGCCCTTAATAAATGAATTTTTTTGGAAAATTATACTCTCCTATGTGTGTTTTCATCCAAAAAGGACAGTTTGTTGGTGAGGATTCAGGTACATTTCGAAAGTACAATGTGAAATTAACAATAGACAACAACACCAAACAATTTCCTACAGATTAAATAGAACAACATATCAATGGTGTTGTGGTAACTTGACACACAAAACACACACAAAAATATTCTGGAGTAAAAATACAATAAAACAAAGATCAGCCTTGAAAAAAAGACAAACCAAAAAAAAAAAATAATATGCCTTAAAACCAAAAAAAAAAGATTCCAACACAAAAAAAATGTTAAAAAATGTTGTCAGATGTGACAAATCTAAAAATATTAAGGGAATCCCGATAAATAATAAAGAAAGAAGTTTGTGAGAAGTCTGTGTGAATATGAGCAGCAAAACTACTTCATTCTTCTCACATTATAAAGAAGAAGAGAGTGCGCTGTATTAAACCATTTTTACATTGCACCATGACGAAAGTGTTGTATCCATTGCGAACGCTAAGTTTACCAGACCGAGCTGTTCCGTCTCGGAATTTCTTCTGAGCATGCGTGGCACTTTGTGCGTCGGAACAGGCCACACACGTTCGGAATTTACACAATCGGGTTTTGTTGTCAGAAAATTTTATAGCCTGCTCTCAAACTTTGTGTGTCGGAAAATCCGATGGAAAATGTCCGATGGAGCCCACACACGGTCGGAATGTCCGACAACACGCTCCGATCGGACATTTTCCATCGGAAAATCCGACCATGTGTACGGGGCATAGCAGGAGAGAATTTCCCTTCCTAGGAGTAGATTTCATCTCGCTTCCTGTTGTCTCCTTCCATTTGCAAGTAGGAGTCATTTGTAAGTTGGATGTTTGAAAGTAGGGGCCTGCCCTTTATACTCTGCAGAAATTGGGACCTTAGGTGTGGGTGTTGCCACAACACTGTAAGCCCTCACAGTTACTCTTGGTGGGCACAGGAACTGGCCCTGCTGTGAAATATTAGATCAAGAATTGTAATTACATGCCATTGTTGAACAATGGTAGAAAAATTGGGCCTTTGGTAGTGGTGGTGGTGGTGCTGGTGCCACAACATTGTAAGTCCTCACAGTTACTCTTGGTGGGTGCTGGAACGGGCCCTGCTGTGAAATATTATATCAAGAATTGTAATTACATGCACCTGTTGAACAGGGGCAGAAAAATTGGGACTTTGGTGGTGGTGGTGGTGTTGCCACAACACTGTAAGCCCTCACAGTTACTCTTGGTGGGCGCAGGAATGGGCCCTGCTGTGAAATATTAGATCAAGAATTGTAATTACATGTCCCTGTTGAACAGGGGCAGAAAAATTGGGCCTTAGGCACTGGTGCCACAACACTGCAACCCCTCACAGATGCTATAATTGGAGCGCAGGAATGAGCCCTGCTGCACAGTATTGCATCAAAAACTTTAATTATACACCCCTGTTAAACAAGGGCTGAAAAATTGGGCCTTGGGAGCTGGTGCTGGTGCCACAACACTGCAACCCCTCACAGATACTCTAGTTAAATTCAAAATACTAACCACAACATACAAAGCCATTCTGTCAGGGGAATAATTCCTCCAGACGCTTTGGCCGTGTTCCTGCGCGCATGTGCGGCGGAATGGCGCTCCGGCGCATGAGCATTCGCGGTCCGGCGCTTCGGCGCATGCGCACTGGTGCACACCCAACGTGATCCTTTCAGCTGGCCTATATAAAGGGCTCTGGTACTCAGACAAATTGCTGGTTCATCTTCAGCTTCCTGTTTTGAAAACTTGATCTTGTCTCCTGTACCTGTTTACCCGTTGTGACCCGAATTGCTACCTGACTACTCTACTCTTCTCCTGGACCTGACCTCGGCTTGTTTAAACGAATCTCCAACGATCTCCTGTGTTTGACCCTCTGCCTGTGACCCAGATTTGTCTCCTGTCTCCTTGCCTTGACATCCTGCTTGTAACCTGGACTTGCCTTGTGTCTTCCTGACACCATCTTTCAGCCTGCAGTTGTTTTGCTGACTCTGGTGTTTGACCCTCAGCCTGGCTCTGGACTTTCTGTTTGTTCTCTTCCAGTTAAGAACTCCTGTTACCAGTTCCTGCACAGCGGCTCCTCCCTTCAAGGACCTCCACGCAAGTCCTCTACGGTCCATTGGGTAGCCTGTGTCTCTTTGTGCCATTCACCTCCTGTACCACCTCCAGGGGGCGGACTGCGCTTAGTTGCAAGTGTGAACCGTTCTCGGTATCTCGGCCTTGGTAAGTACTTTCCTGACACATTCATAACTCTGCCCCGAGCTACATCACCAATCTTGTCTCCAAATATCACCCAAATCGACCTCTCCATTTTTCTTAAGACCTCCTGCTCTCAAGCTTTCTCATCTCCTCCTCCCATGCTCATCTCCAGGATTTCTCCAGAGCCTCTCCCATCCTCTGGAACTTGCTACCTCCATCTATCCGGCTATCCCCTACTCTTGCTACCTTCAGGCGATCTCTGAAAACTCATCTCTTCAGGAAAGCCTATCACGTCTCCAACTAATCTCCTACCACTTCCAACAGCTCATTTCCCACAGTTACAACCTTTTGTACCACCTGCCCCACCCTATTAGATTGTAAGCTCTTCTGAGAAGGGCCCTCTTAATCCTCTTGTATTTTATTGTATTATAACTGTATTGTCTCCCTTTTATATTGTAAAGCGTTGCGTAAACTGTTGGCGCTATATAAATCCTGTATAATAATAATAATAATAGTTGGAGCGCAGGAATGATCTCTGCTGCAAAGCATTGCATCAAAAATTGTAATTACACGCCCCTGTTAAACAGGGGCAGAAAAATTGGGCCTTAGCCACTGGTGGCGGTGCCCAGAACCAAAAATATTCTTACAAGCTATCAGCATGAAAATTGAGGAGGAAGAGGATTGTCACTCAGCATAACAGGATTGTCACTCAGCATCAGCATAGGCAGTCTTGAAGGGATCTCACATTAAAAAAAAAAATATTTGGTTACATCAGCATCAGGTGCTTGGTAGCTGGTGATCCAATACTGATTAATTTTTATGAAGGACAGCCGATCGACCGATTCAGTGGACAGGCGCACCCCGTGATCAGTTACAAAGCCTCCAGCAGCACTGAATGTGCAATCCGAAAGAACGCTGGATGCAGAACAGGCCAGAAGCTCAATTGCATACTGTGCAAGCTCTGGCCAGTGATCCATCCTCAAGACCCAGTAACCCAGAAGATTTTCGGTGGGAAAGGTGTCCAAGTCTGATCTTGCCCCTAGGTATTCCTGCACCATGTGAATCAGACGCTGGCGATGGTTGCTGGAACTGATCATACCTTGGGGCTGCGGACTAAAAAATTGTCTGAACGCATCGGTCAGATGGCCACCTTCTCCACCGTTCTTTCTGTGACTGACCAAAGCCTCAGCAACACATTGGAGGACCAGGAAATTGTAACCTCCCAGGCTCTGGAAACACGTTGCAGAAACCTTTCTGCAAGGCCTCCTGAAGATGTTTCATCCTCTGCTCCCTCTGCGACGGCAAGATAAGGTCTGCAACCTTACCCTTGTAACGTGGATCAAGGAGGGTTGCCAGCCAGTAATGATCCCTCCCCTTGATACCACGAATACGAGGATCCTTCTGCAGGCTTTGCAGGATCAGGGAGGCCATGCAGTGTAGGTTTGCTGAGGCATTGGATCCAGAGTCCTCTGGGTCACTAAGGACGACATGATCCGCAGCCACCTCATTCCCAGCCATGTACAAGTCCATGGGTTTCTTGGGACTGTAAATGATCCCTTGAAGACTGCTGCTGATGCTGAGTGCCAGGCTCCACCTCCATGCTGACACAATCCTCCTCCTCCTCCTCTTCCTGTGTGATCAGCGGGCACGAAGGAACACTTGAAGAAAAATACTGTGACATAATAAAATGATTAATACATAAACATATAAGATGATAAAGTGCAGAGTGCAAACCACAGATGTAAGAATGACACTGTAAAGTGTGCTGAATATAACATACAGGGCTAAAAGTACTGTGCAGTACAATCAAACGTGCAAAACTCTGCAAAGAATAGACTTCCTGTGCAAGCTGCAAAATAAAGTATAAACAATGCGATACAGTGCATGACATACACACAACAAACGCACTGCAATTAAATAATGCCTACTAAGAAAATATTTGTATGTGACAAAAGTTCCAATCATTCCATGGTGTGCAAAAATGCAGTAGGTGGTGAATACAGTCTAGTGGAAGTATTCCTTTGCAAGGTGAATAAACATTCTGGTGTGCAGATATTAGAGTGGGGTGCTTGAAAAAAGGAGGGGTCGTGGCTCCTCTTTGTGCAAAGATCACACACTGATAAGCATTGGCCCATTACCTTAAGGTAATGAGGTAAAGGCAAAAAAATGGGTGCTGGTAAAAGCTGCCTCTCCTTATATTCTGGACCCGAATCCGTTCTCTAGAGATCTTGGTCCCTCAGTGGGTGCAGGAGGACTAAATGGAAAGAAGGAGGTACTGGATAGTGTAGTATTGTTTGACCATAGTACGTTTTATTAAAACAACATAGGGTACTCACATATACAGCAGAGCAAAAACGACTTGTCTCCAATGAGCAGCGAGCTCGGAGACAAGTCGTTTTTGCTCTGCTGTATATGTGAGTACCCTTTACCTCATTACCTTAAGGCAAGGGGCCATTGCTTATCAGTGTGTGATCTTTGCAGGAAGAGGAGCCACCACCCCTTCTTTATTCTAGCACCCCACTCTAATATCTGCACACCAGAATGTTTATTCACCTTGCGAAGGAATACTTCCACTAGACTGTATTCACCACCTACTGCATTTTTGCACACCATGGAATGATTGGAACTTTTGTCACATACGAATATTTTCTTAGTAGGCATTATTTCATTGCGGTGCGTTCGTTGTGTATATGTCACGCACCGTATCGCATTGTTTATACTTTATTTTGCAGCTTGCACAGGAAGTCTATTCTTTGCAGAGTTTTGCACGTTTGATTGTACTGCACAGTACTTTTAGCCCTGTATGTTATATTCAGCACACTTTACAGTGTCATTCTTACATCTGTGGTTTGCACTCTGCACTTTATCATCTTATATATTTATGTATTAATCATTTTATTATGTCACAGTATTTTTCTTTATGTATTCACTGTTAGTGGTTTGTTACCTAACCTCCTGGGATTGTCTTGTTTTTAGTGATTTATTTATTTCACTTGTACTACTATCTTTAGCCACATTATTTCTTATTCTGCTGGATTAGCGCAACACCATCCTCCTACTTTATTTCATTGATTATTTGGGTTTGGTTGACCCTATTCGGTGCATGCAGCTTTCCCATCTGTTCTGTCTCACTGTACATGGTAGCACAGGAATAACCACTTTCACGCAGGAACACTGTCTGGATAAAGGGTGCCTTAAGAGGTAAGGAAGTCCTCCTCTTCCTCCCTCTGTTCTGCCTCAAGTGCCCTGTCCATTATTCCACACAGTGTGTGCTCCAACAAGTGGACAAGAGGGACAGTGTCACTGATGCATGCACTGTCACTGCTCGTGGCCTCCTCAAATGGTGACAGGACAGTGCATGCATCCCTGATCATAGGCCACTGGCGTGGGAAAAAAAAACTAGCTCCCCTGACCCTGTCCTGGTGTCATAGTCGCATAGGTACTCATTGATGGCCCTCTGCTGCATGTTAAGGACGTGAGCCAAACAGGGCACATGGGTCAGTTGTCCCTCTCGGAGGGTGGAGAGGAAGTTGGTGCCATTGTCGCAAACCACCATTCCTGGCTTAAGGTGGCGTGGCGTCAACCACCTCTGAACCTGCCCCTGCAGAGCTGGCAGAATCTCTGCCCCAGTGTGGCTCCTGTCCCGCAAGCACACCAGCTCAAGCACCACATGGCATCTTTTTGCCTGCGTGCTTGCGTAGCCCCTTGACCGCCTACGGAGCACCACTGGTTCCGAGGACAAATCAGCACAGGAAGAGGCCATGGAGGAAGAAGAAGAGGAGGGGATGGAGGAGAGAGGTGTGTCAGAATCACCACTAGTTAAATTTTGGAGGCATGGTGGCGGAACAACCTCCAACACTACTGCACCCTGTCCTGCATCCTTCCCAGCTGCCAGAAGAGTCACCCAGTGCACGGTGAAAGATAGGTAATGTCCCTGTCCATGCCTGCTGGACCATGAGTCAGTGGTAATATGCACCTTACCGCTGACCGCCCTGTCCAGCGAGGCCAAGACATTGCCTTTCACATGCCGGTAGAGAGCTGGAATCTCCTTCCATGAGAAAAAGTGGCATTTGGGAACCTGCCACTGAGGAACCGCACATTCCACAAACTCATGGAAGGGGGCAGAGTCTACCAACTGAAAAGGTAGCAGTTGAAGTGCTAGCAATTTAGCCAAGCTAGCGTTCAACCGCTGGGCATGTGGATGGCTGGGAGTGAACTTCTTTCGGCGGTGCAGCAGCTGGGGCAGGGAAATTTGCCTGGTACAATCTGACATCGAAGTACTTGGCTGTGACACACCTAATTCTACACCTTCTTTCCTCTCTGTGCAGGTTTCATAGAGGACTGAAGGTATAGTGGGGTTGGAGATCCCAGCTGATGAGGAGCAAGGAGAGGTCCGATTTGTTCTTTGGAGTGGGTATTTTAGGTATGCTTGCCAACTAACTGCATAGCAGGTCGACATATGTCTGGTCAAGCATGTGGTGTCCAAGTGGGTGATGTTTTGGCCACGCGAGATACGCTTGAGACATATGTTGCAAATAGCAGTGGTGCGATCTGATGCACTTGTCTCAAAAAGGCCCACACCAAAGAACTTTTGGAATAACGCGCAGAGACATTGTGATGCAGTCGGTGTGCTGCCCTTAGGCTGGCCCCTGGAGGGCATCCTGCCTCCTTGAAGATGTGCCTCCTCCTCCTCCTCCTCCTCTCTCCTAACAGGCACCCACGTGGAGTCAGTGACTTACTCATCATCCCCTCCCTCCTCATCACTGGAGCAAACCTGGCAGTATGCTGCAGCTGGGGGAACATGACTGCCAGATTGCTGTCCTTCTTGGGCACTCCCTCTCTCTGGGCTCACGTTACTGCCTTCCTCTAGCTGGGTACCATCATCGGAGCCTTCAAAACGCTGGGCATCCTCCTGGAGCATGTACCCAACACTGTGGTCAAACAGTTTGGGGGACTCCTCAGGAGGACATGGTAGGGCTAGGGAAGGAGTGACTGATGTGATTGAGCCGAGGGAAGAGGCCACGTTGGCAGCTGCTTTGCCAGACAAAGTACCCTGAGCCTGCGTGAGAGAGGATGAGGTGGATGAGGACGGCTTGGTCATCCACTCTACCAAGTCTTCCACATGTTGCGGCTCAACACGGCCAGCTGCCGAAAAAAAGGACAAGCATGTCCCACGGCCACGTGCTGATGAGGATGCACCGTGTCCACGGCCAGCACTGTTGCCTCTAGACACAGAGCCTGCTTGCCCTCTTTTATTGGCTTGTGACGGTCTGCTCCTTGTTGGCCTTTCAGACATACTAATGGCCTGCAGTGAGATGTAGCTGCACAAAGCTGGGATGTATATATATATATGTATACTGATACTGCAGCTATCAGAATCAACTGCCTGCCTGTGGTATTAATAGGATCAGAACACCAGCAATTGTCTTCAGGTAGCTTTAGGTGCACACTGTGTAGAGGACACAGTACACTAACTGCAAATACTGCAGCTGCCTGCCTGTGGTATTAATAGGAACAGAACAACGGCAATTGTCTTCAGGTAGCTTTAGGTGTACACTGTGCAGAGGACACAGTACACTAGCTGTAAATACTGCAGCTGCCTGCCTGTGGTATTAATAGGATCAGAAGAACACCAGCAATTGTCTTCAGGTAGCTTTAGGTGCACACTGTGCAGATGACACAGTACAATAACTGTAAATACTGCAGCTGCCTGCCTGTGGTACTAATAGGATCAGAAGAACACCAGCAATTGTCTTCAGGTAGCTTTAGGTGCACAGTGTGCAGAGGACACAGTACGCTAACTGTAAATACTTCAGCTGCCTGCCTGTGGTATTATTAGGAATAGAACACCAGCAATTGTCTTCAGGTAGCTTTAGGTGCACACTGTGCAGAGGACACAGTACACTAACTGTAAATACTGCAGCTGCCTGCCTGTGGTACTAATAGGATCAGAAGAACACCAGCAATTGTCTTCAGGTAGCTTTACTTGCACACTGTGCAGAGGACACAGTACACTAACTGTGAATACTGCAGCTGCCTGTCTTTGGTATTAATAGGATCAGAACGACAGCAATTGTCTTCAGGTAGCTTTAGGTGCACACTGTGAAGAGGACACAGTACACTAACTATAAATATTGCAGCTGCCTGCCTGTGGTATTAATAGGATCAGAACAACAGCAATTGTCTTCAGGTAGCTTTAGGTGCACACTGTGTAGAGGACACAGTACACTAACTGTAAATACTGCAGCTGCCTGCCTGTGGTATTACTAGGATCAGAAGAACACCAGCAATTGTCTTCAGGTAGCTTTAGGTGCACACTGTGAAGAGGACACAGTACACTAACTATAAATATTGCAGCTGCCTGCCTGTGGTATTAATAGGATCAGAACAACAGCAATTGTCTTCAGGTAGCTTTAGGTGCACACTGTGTAGAGGACACAGTACACTAACTGTAAATACTGCAGCTGCCTGCCTGTGGTATTACTAGGATCAGAAGAACACCAGCAATTGTCTTCAGGTAGCTTTAGGTGCACCCTGTGCAGAGGACACAGTACACTAACTAAATACTGCAGCTGCCTGCCTGTGGTATTAATAGGATCAAAACAATGGCAATTGTCTTCAGGTAGCTTTAGGTGTACACTGTGCAGAGGACACAGTACACTAACTGTAAATACTGCAGCTGCCTGCCTGTGGTATTAATAGGATCAGAAGAACACCAGCAATTGTCTTCAGGTAGCTTTAGGTGCACACTGTGCAGAGGACGCTAACTGTAAGTACTGCAGCTGTGCAGAGGACACAGTACACTAACTGTAAATACTGCAGCTGTCTGCCTGTGGTAGTAATAGGATCAGAACACCAGCAATTGTCTTCAGGTAGCTTTAGGTGTACACTGTGCAAAGGACATGCAAAGTACACTAACTGTAAATACTGTAAAAACACCTGCCTGCCTGTTAGTATATTAGGAAGAGAATAACAGGAATGGATCTAGCTAAACTGAATACAGTGTATAAATATATATATATATATATATATATATATATATATATATATATATATATATATATATACATACATACACATACACACACACACACAACACCTAGGATGCATATATATATATATATATATATATACACAATACACTGTAAGTGCAGCTAACTGACTCGCCTGCCTACTCTAACTTAAATCAAATGACACTGTCTCTATGTCTATCTCTCTCCGCTGCCGCAACACACTACACAAGGCCGCCACTCAGGCGGCCTTATACAGTGTGGGACGTGTACTAAACCCCTGAGCCATAATTGGCCAAAGCCACCCTGGCTTTGGCCAATTACGGCTCTCTGTACAGACGGTGTTGTGATTGGCCAAGCATGCAGGTCATAGTGCATGCTTGACCAATCATCAGCCAGCAATGCACTGTGATGCCGCAGTGAATTATCGGCCGTGACTCGCCACTCGAGTTTGGCACGAACAGCCCTTAACGTTTGCAAATATGACAAACGATCAAATAGGCGATGTTCGAGTCGAACATGGGTTTGACTCGAACTCGAAGCTCATCCCTACCTCTAAGCCACGGAGGTGCTACATGTGAGAATCTCCCACACATAAATACACATAAATACCGCATTTCTTTGGACATACAGGTGATAGAATTACATTACTTGAGAGTTATTCTTCTTGATTTATTCTGTGATATTTGGTGGTTCTTTGTGGGTGAGTGTAGAATAGTGATATTACCCTTACATTTTTGGGAATTGCATTTTTATTTCTGATGTTGGTACACATCACATTTTCACAATCACAACAAATTAAATTATGATTATTTGGAAATAATAAAAAGCACAAAAAATTGTGATTTAAAATTTGCATCGGCAATGGTATTGTTTGTGGTTTGTAAAGACACCTGTGTCAGTTTGGGTAAAGATTGTTGTGAGATGTAGAGTAACAAGTGAAAGTGACAACATAGTTACTTAACTAGTCTGGTTGAAAAAAGACGCAAGACCATCCAGTTCAACCAATAGAAGGGAAAAAAACCTATACAATCCTATATTTACAATCCAAAAAAGCACGACCCAGTTTGCTACAACAGGGGAAAAAATTACTTCCTGATCCCCCAAGAGGCAATCAGATGTTCCCTGGATTAATTTTACCTATTAAGTATTAGCCCCACTGTATGTCCAAGAAAGGATTTTATAAATCTGTAAATGGATTAGAAAATGCTTACAATTACTCTGAATAAAATGTTCTGTTATTGGTTCCAGGCAAAAAAAATATTAAAATGTGGATTCAAATATGAATTGTTATATGGTTCCATTATAAAATAGTTATTATACAGTTGTTATTAACATAATTTTTTTTCTCAAATTGATATGATTAATATACTAAATATACTCTAATCCAAAGCAAGTGTTTATAAACTGACAATTAAAGGAACATTATAATAAGGACTGTAAATTGAAATAATGAAAGAACAATTAGCTCAGCAGCTGCAAGTAAAGATTTAAAACAAACACAGAGATTGAAAGACAATTTATGCAATGCAGAATTAGATGGTTCTGCTTAAATAAACTTTAAAAAATGTATGAGTCTCAGAATTTATTAAATAGAAAAATGTAAGCTGTGGTAGAACAGGATTTCAAGAAAGTTAATTCAGTAGGGACAAGTTAAACTTTTAATAAAATCAATTACAGTTATGAATCTTTAGCGGGATTACAACCTTAATGACTCAGTAAATCTTTCTAATAAAGTATTGCAAAACTTACTTCTAATAATGCATAGCATGCCGTAGCCTTGCAGAGCTTTATAATGTAAATCATGAGAATAGATTGTGGGTGCCAAATTATACTGGAACAAAGTATGTACAAAGTCCAATATTTGGCTGAGTTTGGCTGTATTTTTTTTATGTAAGTTAACCCAATTAACCAAATGTTTTTTGATACAGCCATATGGATCTATTATTATTTCTGAGTTAATGGAAAATGGTGTTGCACTGAATATTAAAGTTGGGGCGTGGCCTGACGAGGCATGTGAGCAGACCTGCTGCACGGAGCTCCCGCTGAGAATCCTGCTTAATATCCTTTCCTCACCACCGAAATCGCCCGTTTTTGCCCCAAAGAGCTTCCTGATACCTCCTGGAGACACCCGGTACTGACAGGTGATCGTTTAGTGCTGATGATGACCCGGGGGAACCGAATGGAGACCGAGGCCTGGGAGTCCCAAGCTGACCAAGATGGCGCCAGCCGGTCTCAGCCTCCTAAAGCACAGCGCGGCCTGGAAAAGAAATCCGAACAGGGGGGTAAGTCCAGTAAACTCCCTAAAGGCAAGGAACAACCCAGGGACATGCTTTATTATACCCAAAAGCTGGCCGGACATTCTACTTCTCATATACCTGACTCCCCCCAGCCTAACAGGGAAGATACAAGCATGCTAGATGACACAGTGCCATTAGATCTGCAGCAGGATCTCATGTCTGACCCATCTGACTCCCCCTCAGAAGACAGTATACAGCCTTCTTTGAGTGATATCCTGCATGCTGTGCATAAATGTACTGCCTCAGTTGATGATTTGAAGGAGAAATTTGGGGGTCTGAAAGAAACAGTATCCCTTATGCGCCAAGATCTGCAAAAAATCAGGGAAAGAACCACAGCAGTGGAGGGCCGGGTGAGCGAAGTGGAGGACCAGTTGCCCCCCCTTAACAGAGATGTCAGGATGGCCACACAAAACGCCTTTCAAGCCCTTAATAAAACTGACGAAATCGAGAACCGTCTGCGACGCAACAATGTGCGCATAGTGGGACTCCCTGAAAAAGTGGAAGGACGTGACCCCACTACTTTCATTGAGGAATGGCTGCAGGAAGTCTTTGGCAAAGAAGCTTTCTCTCCCATCTACACAGTGGAAAGGGCCCATAGAGTGCCCCCACGCCCTCTCCCCCCTGGGAACCCCCCAAGATCAATGCTGGCCAGGCTCCTGAATTACAAGGACCGTGAGGTGATACTGAGACTGGCCAGGGAAAAAGGCAGCATTAAACACAATGGCACTAAAGTATCCTTTTACCCGGACTTCTCCGCCGAGGTACAACGCAGGAGGTCAAAATTTATGGAAGTGAAAAAGAGGCTACAAAGGCTGCAGCTATCCTACGCAATGATGTTCCCGGCTAAGTTGAGAGTAGCGGCAAACGGACAGAACCACTTTTTTGAAAATGCGCAAGATGCAACATCCTGGTTAGACCAGAATGAGCAAGCTATACGCCACCAGGGTCGAGAAGAAGGAGCCGGTTAAACCAGAGAAGACAGAAGAAATGCGAGAAAAAGCAGGGCGTCCATTTTCCTGTTCATGTTTTTCATTCAGAAGAGGAACTTTACCAATTGCTTACGCAGCGAGTGACTACCACTGGAAATATTGTTATATTTTTTTCAACCAGTTATTTCCACTTGCAGCACAGACCCTCACAGGGGAAGTCACTGTGCAGAAAAAGCAGAAGATGTTTGAAGCCATGGGATACATGGCTAATGCTGTATTGCCCTGTTGGCATTCACAATCAGGACAGACCACGTAGCCCGCAGTTTCGGGACGGTTCTGGAGGTATGCGCCACAGCGTGGCAGGACCCAGGGCCCTCAACACAGTCTGTTCCTACTCTTGTTTTGTTTTTTTTCACTGTTTTGCCGCGCAGTTGCGCGAGATTATCCACCCTTCAAGAACACCTAGCTTCCATTGGGACAATTTTTCAATGAAAAAATGTTTTTTGATGAATCACATTCTAATGCTCATGGGTAACCATATAACCAGATCAGCTCTGACTTCCAGAAGAATATCCTTTAAATGTATCTTTGAATATTTGCAATGGTATCCACGCCCATAGTATCATGGAATGTGCGCGGAGTGAATGACCCCTTAAAAAGGGTCATGATCTCCTCTGGTTTGCGCAAATTCCATCCGGCTATTATTGCCCTCCAGGAGACACATCTCCTGGGGGATAATGTGGGCTGCCTGCAGTATGCCTGGGTGGGCAAATCTTATCACTCCACTCACACCGCCTACTCTCGTGGGGTGAGCGTATTGATACACAAAGCTCTGGCATACCAGGAACTGGACTCACTAGTGGATGGTGCTGGTAGATATGTTTTCATTTACTGTAAAGTGTACACCTTAACACTGATTATAGCCTTTATATATATCCCACCCCCGTTCTCACGGGAGGTGCTACAGCTTTTGTTGATGTACCTGGCGGGCAAACCTGATGTCCCACTGTTAATCATGGGAGACCTTAACTGCTACCTTGACCCAAAATTGGATAGGCACCCCCCAGTCCATTCTCCTGGAGGTGGGAGGGGCACGGCGCTCAGCCGCCTAGTTACGGAACTGGGCTGGACAGATTTCTGGCGCATCCGTAACCCTAATACAAAGCAGTTTTCATGCTTCTCCAAAACTCACGGATCCCTATCCCGTATAGACCTTAGTATAGGCACTTCTAATTTGCTAGAATATATCTCTAAGATAGAATACTTCCCTCGGGGAGTGTCTGACCATTCACCTGTGGCTGTGTGGCTGAGTGCCCAACCCCCTACCTCACTACCTAAGGCGCCATGGAAACTCAATGCTTTCTGGCTGAAATTATTTAACTCCCCAGAACGAATTTCTAGTCAAATAGAATTATTTTTCAACTCTCATAAACACTTAATAGATACAATTCAAACCTGGGAAGCCTTTAAAGCCTACCTCAGGGGAATATTTATTGCTGAAATAGCAATGGTTAAGAGAAATTCCTCGGTACTATTGGAACAGGTTGGAGATCAGGTGCGCCAGTTGGAGCTTGCCTATGTTACTGACCCCACGGAGTCTGCGAGGGAGGCGTGGATTTCGGCCCAGGATTCACTGGACCGCTTGAGATCCTCCGCCGCAGAACGCAAAAGGTTCTTTAGCAAACAGGCATTCTATGAAGAAGGGGAAAAAACGGGACGCCTACTGGCAAAAATAGCCAGGTCCCAGCAGCTGTCTCCAGCGGTTGGAGCAATTCGCACGGCCAGTGGAAGGGTGGTTAATGGCCTGGATCGGGTTCTATCAGAGCTAGCATCCTTCTACAAGGATCTATATGTAGCGAGGGATGATTACACTGATGACGAGCTAGAGGCATATCTTGCAGGGATTGATCTGCCCTCTCTATCTGAGGAGGCTAGGCAATCACTGGAAGCACCCCTGACATTGGAAGAGCTACAACATGCGGCATGTTCCTTCCCTACGTGCAAGGCTCCTGGGGAGGACGGTATCCCCATGGAGGTTTTCACCCAGTATGGTGAGTGGATAATGCCACAGCTACTGGAAGTGTTTAATGACTCGCTTAAAAAAGGCAGTTTGCCGACCTCCATGACTAGAGCCAATATAATTTTATTGTTGAAACCTGGTAAGGATCCGGTTGACCCGGGCTCGTACAGGCCTATTTCACTATTGCAAAGTGATGTTAAAATACTGGCTAAGGCCCTGGCGCTTAGGGTCAACCGGATCATTGAATCCATAATACATCCCGACCAGGCTGGATTTATGCCGCACAAGTCCACTGCCACCAACCTCAGACGCCTATTTTTAAATATGCAGCTGCAGCCAGATAATAAAGGAAGCAGGGCACTGCTCTCCTTGGACGCCAATAAGGCGTTTGACAGTGTAGGTTGGAGATACCTGTGGGCGGTTCTATCAAAGCTGGGGTTTGGAAGTCGGTTTATAGCATGGGTCAAACTGTTATATGCTTCCCCAAAGGCGACTATTAGGATGTCAGGTAGGATGTCACATGCATTTGCTCTGGGCAGGGGCACAAGGCAGGGATGCCCCCTGTCCCCCCTGCTCTTTGCCATTGCTATCGAGCCGCTAGCGGCTGTGGTAAGAGCAAGTCAGCAGATTACGGGCTTTAAATATGGGGACCTCCACGAAAAGATTATGCTGTACGCTGACGACATGATGCTTTTCCTGGGGGATACCACAACGTCCTTAGCGGAGGTGACAAGAATCATCACTGGGTTCGGCTATTTTTCTGGCCTGACAATTAACTGGTCTAAGTCGGCTTTGATGTTGCTAGACGAGGGGGGTGAGGTGAATCTACCGGACTCCTGCTCGGTTCCGGTAACGTCATCATTTAAATACCTAGGCATACAAATTTCACCTAAAATAACAGAATACTGCCCCCTAAACATATACCCCTTGCTATCCAGATTTAGAGACAAAATCAATACATGGAACAGGCTCAAAATGTCACTAGCGGGCAAAGCAAACTTAATAAAAATGATTTTAATGCCGCAATTACTTTACTTTTTACACAATTCCCCAATAGTAATACACTTAAAGATTTTTAGGGTGGTTAACACTCTCTTCCGCAAATTGCTGTGGAATTCAGGCACACCAAGAATTAAGCTGGAACAGCTACAAAACCCTAAGGACAGCGGAGGGCTGGCAGTACCCAACCCTTGGTTGTACTACATAGCAGCTCAGTTGCAGCAGTTGGTGGGCTCCATGAACCGGGACCCTCCTGGCTCATCGGCGCAGTTAATGCTGATTGGGACAGGAGCGGAAACAATCCCGCTAGGCCTTGAGGCACAACTGTTTCACAAATCCAATAAACTAACGCCCACTCTTACTTTAATACAGAAAATCTGGAACAAGGGAAGACAGCTGCAGGAGGTAACAGGCTTCACAGAATACAGCCCAATATGGGGGAATCTTTCATACGTAGAGCTAGCAAAGCTGCAACAGGGCCCCAGATGGCGCTCATTTGGTGTTATCCTTTTATCACACATATTTAGCAATGGCAGGCTGCTGACGTTCTCAGAGCTACAAAATAAATATAACCTCCCAAATAACATGTATTATTCATATATCCAACTCAAACATGCGGTGGACACACAAGGTAGTGCTACTCCCTGGACATTGTCCAACACCCCTATCTTTCATCTGATACAGTCCAGCACAGAAACTAAAGGTTTCATTTCATATTGCTATCAAATGCTACTGATGCAACTCTTGAAGGCACACCCGACCAGGGCACCATCCCTATGGGAGCAAGATGTAGGCCCAATTACGGGAGAGCAATGGGAAGAAATCTTACAGTCTATTAATATGTGCTCTCTCAACGTGGCCCAGAAGGTATCCCAACTATATATAATACTTAGAGTGCATTACACCCCACTTAAACTATACAAGATGGGTAGGAGGACTGATCCCTTATGTGGCAGATGCGAGCGGCACCAGGGGGACCTCATCCACCTACTGTGGAGATGTCCGAAGCTCCATAGGTATTGGAGTGAGGTCATGGAAACACTCAACCGAGTGTTCCAGACCACCATTCCCCTTGACCCAATTCACTGCATCCTAGGAGTCCTAGAGGATACGGTCCCGGAAGAGATGACTAGAATAGCAATCACTAGGGCACTGTTCCAGGCACGCAAGCTTATACTGCTTGGCTGGAAATCGACCTCTCCACCTTCAGTGAGATCATGGATTACTCATATGGGCAACACTTTGATTATGGAAAAGCACATTTACCAACACAGAGGCAGCCCCAATAGATTCGAGAGGATCTGGGCACCATGGTTAGACACCCCTGGATTGAGCCCTAGGGAGCTGGTAATGTCAAGACTATTGCAATGTCTCGGGGGGGGCCCATGAGGTTTTATTGATGGTTAGTGACCATAAAGTAATAGAGCATTGAAATATTTCAGGATGATTGGAATGTAACAGTAAATAATGGTATGTTGTTGCACAATGTATGTACAATGGAAGCTATGTATGGAAATTTGTTCAATAAACACCTTTTTGATTTAAAAAAAAAAAAAAAAAAAAAAAAAGAATATTAAAGTTAACATGTGGCAAAGCTTTGGACAAGTATTTACTTATTCGTTATAAGCACTTTCCTCTGTAGCTGCAGACAATGTGGACCAATTCATCCTCAACATTCACAGGAGAAGCCCTGAGGTTGTTTCCATGGTACCATTGCAAATAAATTAAGGGTTACATTTGTAGTATCAGAATCTCATGTTTCCATGATCTCTTTTTCTTTCTTACAAAGTGCAAGTTTTTTTGTTGATTCAATGTTCCCCTATAAACCCATTACTAAACCTTATAACTTGCAAACTAAGGTTTGCAGTTATTAGACAAGCATAGTCTGCCTGGTTACAAGCTGAAGACCTCTCTCCTTCTTGACTGGTGCTCTATCCAACACACCATGAAACAAATAATCTATCTGCAGCTGTCAATACATTAATTGAACACCTATCCTTGTGTACTCCATGTGTCCTGGCCCATTAGCCTGTGTGATATTTACTAGTTCTCTATTCTACTACATACTCCTTGTGAGTACTTGTAGTTTAAGTTACGTTTAACATTTTCAACCATTTCTCAATAACTCTCATCGTTGTGAGGGGTCTGGCCCCAGAGAATGGTTGTACCTGGTATTGTCTCCGCTAACTCAGCAGTCACACTGCACAATTGTCCACTAACAATGGAACTGCTGCACTGTGCGATTGTTGAGTTGGTCCCAGCAAACTTCAAGGTCCACTCTATGCTGCTGGCTGCCTGGGGATGATGCTGGGGATGCCCACAATATATTGTGATGTCTTACTTTCTGTTTGACTCAGAAAAACAGGGTCAATGGTGATGGGTGGCAGCAAACTTTAACCTGGGGAAACCAGGTGCAACCAATAAGTCACCATGCTAAAGGATGAGGTATAATATATTTTAAATATACTGCAGTTGTATTTGTGCATAACTTATGTCCGACTACTGCAATCTGTGAATTACTTTCTCCTGACCTCTGCACTCTGTGTGTTACATCTGACCACAGGAACCTGTGCATTAGCTTCTCCTGACCTCTACATACACCCCACACCTTACTTACTCCTGACCTCTGCATTCTCATAGCATCATAAGCTCAAGTTTTGTTTAACCGTATTTACTTAAACATAATGGTCACACCTACAATTCTCAACAGCATGCTACACACACACCACATCAATTCTGTGCACATGATCCCCAAGGCATTTTGTCATCCTACCTTGAATGACTGCATCTATAAGCATTTTATTGTGTTAATGACTTCTGATACTGATTCATTCATTGCTCTTATGATACTCTCTGTAGCTTGATTCTGACAACCATCTTACTGCAATGGCTTTCAAACTTGTAGCCACCCTTTAGAATTCTGTCAATAGCCTTACCAAAATTGTCGGTGCTTGTGGAAGATGTATTTACTTGTCACAGACTGGATACTTCTTACTGCTTCCTCCCCTGCTACTGCGCCTGTCACACTGACAGGCCACTGTATGCCATCCCAGAACAGTCTTAATTACCGCCAGTTTCAAAATTTATGCCAATTGCTGGTAATGCTATAGTAACACGTTCTTAAAGCGGGAGTAGTTAGAAGGACGCATGCGCGGCTCTCAGACATGGCGGACGTGTAGAGACTGAACTCCGGATCCCGTCTGCTCTCCAAACCCCCTTAATGCTTCTATCCTGAAATAATCACCACGGGGTAAGCACAAATACTCCCTGCATGTTTGTAGCACCCCATGGGCAAAATCGGCCAGCAAAAACACTGCTACAGGCTGCTGCTGGACCCGCGATATCAGACCGCAATGGATAAATATCTTATTAGGCCGCAATCCCCGGCCTTGCCTACGCCCGCTGACCCGTTCACTGCTATGGACACCTCGTTGGGGATGGACGATCCGAACAGTGGCTCATTTCAAGCACAGGACACTCAGATTACTCCTGCAATGGCCCCTCAAGTTACATAGTCTGTGTTTACCCCTGATTTGCTGGATGTAAAGCTCCAGGCCCTCCTTCAGCAAATGACATGTAACTTCGCTACAGAGGTGGGTAAATTATCCCAGGAACTGTGGGGGGGAAATTGCCCAAATAGGAGAAAGAACTGATGCTATAGAGACTAAGTTTGATGAGCTTGTCCATTATGTACAGGAATTAGAGGAAGAAACTTCCTCGCTAAAACACATTTTATCCCAGCTCCAAATGCAACAGGAAGACCTGGAGAACAGGGAGAGACGTCAGAACTTACGTTTTCAAGGTATACCAGAGACTGTAGGAGACAACACCCTGCGACAATATTTGCTGGATCTCTTTAAGACATTGGCCCCAAAAATTGCAGACATAGATCGGAAACTAGACCGGGCTCATATATCCCTGGGCCCTAAGCAGCCCTCCGGAGCTAGGCCTAGGGATGTCATAATACGCTTCCATTACTATGACAGCAAGGAGGCCTTGACCCTTGCCACACGCAATAAATCTTCCACTGAATACAAGGGGGCAAAAACTCAGATATATAATGATCTGTCTCCGATCACTCTGGCTAAACGCAGTAATCTTTGTCCAATTACATCTCATCTACAAAATCTACGCATCCCATATTTCTGGGGCTTTTTTGACTGACTGTCCCTCGTGAGGGATCCCAATACTGCCTTTGTGACATACATGAAGGGGAAGCATTTATAAAAAGCCTGGGCCTATCTCCACTGCCTGATTGTCATTAATCATGAATCTGACCGAGACAGAAGTACAGTAAATCACACTTGTTTAATAATAATAAAAAGATAAACAGAGTAAGCGTAGTCAAAACAGAGTTCAGTAACCAGATTGGGTAGTCAGCCAATGCCAATGTCAGAGAGCCAGAGATCAACGTAATAGTACAGCAAGCAGGATCAGGAGCCAGAAGGGACGTCAGCCGAGAAAGTCTTCAACAGGAATGCAGGAGAAAGTCTCTGAGATGTGACCAAAGGCGAAGGCAGAGATGAAGTGAGCTGGATGGCTTTAAGTAGCCAGGACTGATGAGCAGATCATCAACAGCTGAGTCACTGTGGGGAGAAATGAGCTGGCAATTAGCCGACGGCTGAGCGGCCAGCTCAGAGAAGGAAGGGCTGAGCCCAGCCCTGACACTGATCATTTTATGTTTCCACCTGCTGCCTTGCAGGGCCGCAACGCCCCTACCACACCTAACCAGGTTTGGACCCCGGTCCAAAATAAGCAGAAAAGATCTTTCTCCACTCCTCAACGCACTCCTCAATGCACATCCAGACACCCTCCTTGAACAGATGACAGCTACAGTTGGTCCCAACTTTACAGACAGAATTGCCTCTAACCTAGTGACAGACTATACTTGTTTTTCTTTTTTTGCCTGTTAACTTTTCTCTGTTGTGTTTTTTCTCTGGTCTGGACACTAGATGGAACAGTTCTCCAACAACTGGAGATAACACCCCGCATACCCATGGGGTAAAGTATATCTATAAAGTTTTCATTTTTTTGTTCTTTTTCTTTATATGCACTTTTTCTGTTTACATAAAGTTATGAGAACGAAAGGGACATTTTTACAGTCTTTTGTTATGACAATTTTTAATACGCTACATACCTGCTGTGGAGCAGGTGGATCCCTCTTCCTTACACCTCCATCTGATGGGAGTCACTAAGTGGCTCTGTTTTGTCCATGACTTCGGTCTAGGACTCCTGAGTAGCATTTACTTCTCAGGTGTATTGACTCTGTTTTTCTGTTTTTTCTGTTCTAGGCCCCTTTTGGGTCCTGCCAAAGTGTTTTTTCTACCACTGTGTTTATTTTTGTTTCAAGAGCTGTTCAAAATAGGTACACTTACATTCTGTTATAGGGCAATCTCTCACTTAAGAGAATTACAGGTATCTTGGTTTATAGAGTTAAATAGCAGATACACTGTTAATATATTATGGCTTTAAAAATAGTCTCTCATAATGTTAAGGGTCTGAATTCTATCCAGAAGCGATGGCTTGCCCTTAAAGATTTTAGAAGGTCTGGTGCTGATATAGTGCTAGTACAGGAGACTCACTTCCGTGCTAAGGGTTAAGTTTATTTTACACAAAAGTCACATATCATGAAAGTTAAGAAATGAGCTCCAGTAGGAAGTATTTGGACCTTATTAAAATCGACATACACTATACAGACATATTTCCATATTAACATTGGACAAAAGTGTCAGCAATATGAAAATTAAAACTGACGCGTTTCAACCCATATACTAGGGGTCTTCTTCAGAGGGTCAGTCTGTTGAGAAATGTATGATATAAGTACGCATGTAACTGAGCACTTACATACAATAACAGTAATATACAACGTATACACCTAATATAGTTGCCCAACAGTGTATGTCCAATAGGGGAAAAGGAAACTTCCTACATATAGGTCCCTTTAAAAGTTCCTCTCTCTCTCATCCCCAGGGGGTCCCAAAGCACCTCCACCTACACCGCAATCAGAAAAAGGGGGAAGTAGTCCAACGATGTGGCTTACGAGAAGTCACACTGAAAAGTCACCCCCATCGGGCCAGGTGATCGGTCGAGGGGAAAAGCCCCACCTGCAGCGGAAATCCAAAAAGAATAAACTAAACAATATATCCCTATATGTAAAAAAGGATTATTTAAAAAAATATATATAGTTGTCCAAATAGGTGGTTCATTGACTAGCTACCAGGCACCAGTCTAACTGCATTCCATATATGCAGTTAGCGGCCTCTGGATGCTTGGTAACTTTATTTTTACTAAGCAGTAATAAATAAATATAAAGGGATAAATTAACCACTTGCCGACCGCCTAATGATGATATACGTCGGCAGAATGGCACGGGCAGGCAAAATCACGTACCTGGTACGTGATTGCCTTCCCACGGGCGGGGGGTCCGATCGGACCCCCCGGTGCCCGAGGCGGTCGGCTTTGGTCTGGCAGCGATCAGAGATGAGGGGGAGGCCATCCATTCGTGCCCCCCCTCGCGATCGCTCCCAGCCAATCGGAATCTTCCCCTGCCTCCGTGTAGTACACAGAGGCAGAGGAAATGATGTCATCTCTCCTCGGCTCGGCAGTTTCCGTTCCGGCGCCGAGGAGAGAAGACTGTAATGTGAGTGCACAACACTACATATCACAGTAGAACATTACAGGCACACTTTACACTCCCCTTTACCCCCCGATCACCCCCCGATCACCCCCCCCCGTCACACTGACACCAAGCAGTTTTTTTTTTTACTGATTACTACACTGGTGACGGGGGGTGATCAAGGGGTTAAAACTTTATTAGGGGGGGTTAGCGGGGTACCCTAGACCTAAAGGGGCTAACACTAACTGCCCTACCACACTAACTGTCACAAACTGACAGTTAGTGTGGTAGGGCAGTTAGTGTTAGCCCCTTTAGGTCTAGGGTACCCCGCTAACCCCCCCCTAATAAAGTTTTAACCCCTTGATCACCCCCCGTCACCAGTGTCACTAAGCGATCATTTTTCTGATCGCTGTATTAGTGTCACTGGTGACGCTAGTTAGGGAGGTAAATATTTAGGTTCGCCGTCAGTGTTTTATAGCGACAGGGACCCCCATATACTACCTAATAAATGTTTTAACCCCTTGATTGCCCCCTAGTTAACCCTTTCACCACTGATCACCGTATAAGTGTTACGGGTGATGCTGGTTAGTTCGTTTACTTTTTATAGTGTCAGGGCACCCGCCGTTTATTACCGAATAAAGGTTTAGCCCCCTGATCGCCTGGCGTTGCCCCAGGCAGCGTCAGGTTAGCGCCAGTACTGCTAACACCCACGCACGCAGCATACGCCTCCCTTAGTGGTATAGTATCTGAACGGATCAATATCTAATCCGATCAGATCTATACTAGCGTCCCCAGCAGTTTAGGGTTCCCAAAAACGCAGTGTTAGCGGGATCAGCCCAGATACCTGCTAGCACCTGCATTTTGCCCCAACGCCCGGCCCAGCCCAGCCCACCCAAGTGCAGTATCAATCGATCACTGACACTTACAAAACACTAAACGCATAACTGCAGCGTTCGCAGAGTCAGGCCTGATCCCTGTGATCGCTAACAGGTTTTTTTGTAGCGTTTTGGTGAACTGGCAAGGACCAGCCCCAGGCAGCGTCAGGTTAGTGCCAGTACCGCTAACACCCATGCATGCACCGTACACCTCCCTTAGTGGTATAGTATCTGAACGGATCAATATCTGATCCGATCAGATCTATACTAGTGTCCCCAGCAGTTTAGGGTTCCCAAAAACGCAGTGTTAGCGGGATCAGCCCAGATACCTGCTAGCACCTGCGTTTTGCCCCTCCGCCCGGCCCAGCCCAGCCCACTCAAGTGCAGTATCGATCGATCACTGTCACAAAACACTAAACGCATAACTGCAGCATTCGCAGAGTCAGGCCTGATCCCTGCGATCGCTAACAGTTTTTTTGGTAGCGTTTTGGTGAACTGGCAAGCACCAGCGGCCTAGTACACCCCGGTCATAGTCAAACCAGGACTGCAGTAACACTTGGTGACGTGGCGAGTCCCATAAGTGCAGTTCAAGCTGGTGAGGTGGCAAGCACAAGTAGTGTCCCACTGCCACCAAGAAGAAGACAAACAGTCCCGTCGTGCCCATAGTGCCCTTCCTGCTGCATTCACCAATCCTAATTGGGAACCCACCACTTCTGCAGCACCCGTACTTCCCCCATTCACATCCCCAACCAAATGCAGTCGGCTGCATGAGAGGCATTTTCTTTATGTCCTCCCGAGTACCCCTACCCAATGAACCCCCCCAAAAAAGATGTCGTGTCTGCAGCAAGCGTGGATATAGGCGTGACACCCGCTATTATTTTCCCCCCTGTCCTGACAATCCTGGTCTTTGCATTGGTGAAGGTTTTGAACGCTACCAAGCACTAGTTGAGTATTAGCGTAGGGTACAGCATTGCACAAACTAGGCACACTTTCACAGGGTCTCCCAAGATGCCATCGCATTTTGAGAGACCCGAACCTGGAACCGGTTACAGTTATAAAAGTTAGTTACAAAAAAAGTGTAAAAAAAAACAAAAACAAAAAAATATATAAAATAAAATAGTTGTCGTTTTATTGTTCTCTCTCTCTCTATTCTCTCTCTATTGTTCTGCTCTTTTTTACTGTATTCTATTCTGCAATGTTTTATTGTTATTATGTTTTATCATGTTTGCTTTTCAGGTATGCAATTTTTTATACTTTACCGTTTGCTGTGCTTTATTGTTAACCATTTTTTTGTCTTCCGGTACGCCATTCACGACTTTGAATGGTTATACCAGAATGATGCCTGCAGGTTTAGGAATCATCTTGGTATCATTCTTTTCAGCCAGCGGTCGGCTTTCATGTAAAAGCAATCCTAGCGGCTAATTAGTAATTAGTACCCATACTCAGGAGAAGCAACAGAATTTATTTTGGTGTGCAATTCCACATATGCCTGTGGCCTGTGTGAGCAATATATCATTTAGTGACAATTTTTTTTTTTTTTGTCATTATTCAATCACTTGGGACAAAAAAAAATTAATATTCAATGGGCTCAACATGCCTCTCAGCAATTTCCTTGGGGTGTATACTTTCCAAAATGGGGTCATTTGGGGGGGTTTTGTACCGCCCTGCCATTTTAGCACCTCAAGAAATGACAAAGGCAGTCATAAACTAAAAGCTGTATAAATTCCAGAAAATGTACCCTAGTTTGTAGACGCTATAACTTTTGCGCAAACCAATAAATATACGCTTATTGACATTTTTTTTACCAAAGACATGTGGCCGAATACATTTTGGCCTAAATGTATGACTAAAATTGAGTTTATTGGATTTTTTTTATAACAAAAAGTAGAAATTATCATTTTTTTTCAAAATTTTCGGTCTTTTTCCGTTTATAGCGCAAAAAATAAAAGCCGCAGAGGTGATCAAATACCATCAAAAGAAAGCTCTATTTGTGGGAAGAAAAGGACGCAAATTTTGTTTGGGTACAGCATTGCATGACCGCGCAATTAGCAGTTAAAGCAACGCAGTGCCAAATTGTAAAAAGTGCTCTGGTCAGGAAGGGGGTAAATTCTTCCGGGGCTGAAGTGGTTAAAAGAAAAGTGGATAAGTATGTTTAATGGTTAAATGAAGTAATGGTTTAGGGGGTCAGAGTAATATATGTCAGCTCGATTAAAGTAAAGAGATTGGGAGAAAGTGAAAAGGATACAGTGAAGTATTGAGTATGTAAAGAAATATTTGTGTGTACACAGTATTAGAGGAGTGACCCAACCAAGTGAAAAATAATGCATTCAGTGTGTACAAAACCACAGTGAAAAACAGGGGTACAGAAAATAAACAGTGTATGGGTGAAAAGAAAGAAAAAGAAGTTACCACTAAAGCCTGATATAAAGAAAAACAAGATAAACCCAATTGTACCTTAACAAAGTGTTGAAGCAGGTATGAAGCTGTGCCAATATCTAGTAAAATATAGACAGACTATAGTTTGTGACCTAGCCCGGGATAGGCCACAAGTTGTGTCATGCTCAGTGGATCAATGTCCAAACCGAGTCGACGAGTCTGAAATTCATATATATAGAAAAGGGTACTATAAGTAACTGCACATAGGTAATATATTTGTTAAAGAGTATAGGTATAAAGGCAAAGATGGCGCAAGAACATACTGCTCAAGTGTATACTTACAGTGCAGGAGCTGCATAGATTTCTGACCCACCAAATAGAGAGACTACAGATCCAATAACATTCATATGTATATATACCTACTAGGGGCGTATCCTAATCAAAGTGGATCCACTACAGGTGCGCATCACCCCCAAAAAAAGGGGGCCGATCAGATTCAGGCAGCCTCATGTGCCTTCTCCAAAATGTAACTGTTGATGAAGCAAGGGCTGTCGACCCCCTATGCAATAATGCCCAAATCACAATAAAACCGTCGGACAAGGGAGGCAACGTGGTCCTGATGGACAATCAGGATTACGTACGTATGTGTCAAGACATTCTAGACAACAGGGAGTGGTATAAAACCATTCCTACAAAACTTATACAAGCCTCTTACACCAAATTTTATGATTTGATTCAGTCAGCTTTCAAAAGAGGGGTTATTACCAAAGATCAATATGAGTTTATTGGAATTAAACATCCACGGGTAGCTACATTTTATAGTTTGCCCAAAATTCATAAATGCCAGACAAAACCTCCCGGACGCCCAATCGTCTCCGGAAATGGAGGAATATCTGAAAACCTGAGTAAGGTTATCGATTCCTTCCTACAACCGTTCGTCTTGTGTATGCCCTCCTTCTTGAAGGACACAATACATCTGTTACAATCAGTTAAGGACCTAACCCTCCCTGCAGATTCGCTTTTGGTAGCCGTTGATGTTGAGGCCCTGTACAGCTCGATCCCCCATAACAAGGGGATCGCAGCTGTACGGGCTCTCCTACAACGGAGCCAGAAATACGATGAAGCACTGAATGATTTTATCATCGATGGGCTTGATTACATCCTGCATCACAACTTTTTCTTCTTCAACAACTCCCACTACCTCCAGGTGCAGGGAGTGGCCATGGGCACTTGTTGTGCCCTGGCCTACGCCAACTTGTACCTGGGGGAGTGGGAGACCTCGTCATGTATACAAGCCACATATTTCTGTGGCTACGATACATTGATGACATCCTCCTCATCTGGGAGGGTTCTGAGGAGTTGCTGTTAAAATTCTTTGACTGCATCAATTGGAATAAACACAACTTAAAGTTTACCATGACCTATGATCACAAACAAATGACGTTTTTGGACAACCAGCTGAGACGTACCCCCGAAGACAACATTTCCAGTACTCTGTTTTGAAAAAGTACCGCAGGAAACACAGTACTGCATGCGGACAGTTTTCACCCTACAGCACTAAAAAAGTCCATCCTGTATGGACAATACCTGCGTTTACGCAGGAATTGTTCTGACGATACTCTTTTCAAACAGGAAGCAGATAATCTTCAGACTAGATTGTTGGCACGTGGTTACAGCCGTTCTTGTCTACGTAAGGCCTACAACAGAGCAGCCGCACAATCCCGATGTGACCTGCTATCCAAAAGGAGGACGGTGGATGATCATGGTATGGATCCTACCAGGATCATCCTTCGATTCTCTAAACAGCATGACTCGATTAGGACCATCATTCAAAGACATTGGCACATACTTAGGGACGACCCCAAGGTTAGTGGTTTTATTTCAACTAGCCCTTCTATTACCTTTAGACGGGCCACCTCATTAAAGGACAAACTGGTCCAAAGTGAGTTCAAGGACGAACAAAAAAGATTAAAACATTGTTCAATCTTTGGGTCGTTCCCATGTGGGCATTGCTCCTTCTGCCAATACATAAGACGGGAAAAAACATTCCGCCTCCCAAATGGAGTACTGTTTAAGCCCGCGAACTTCACCAACTGTTAGACAAGAGGAGTGGTGTACCTCATGTCATGCGAATGCGGGGCATATTATGTCGGGAAGACAAAACAAGAATTCCATCGTCGTATTTCAAAACATATCTATCATGCAAATCTGTAACCACTATGTGCCACTTGGGCGACATGTGGTGACAGTGTATAACTACAGGATGCCCAAAGTATCCTTCACCGCACTCGATCGGATTTATATACCAGATCGAGGCAGTGATTAGAATAAAACTTTGTTGCAACACGAACAGAGGTGGATATTCAAATTAGATGCCACCTCTTCCCCAGGATTAAATGAGGCTATCTCATTTGCCCCATTTTCAAAAGGTTTTGCTTCAGGGAAAACCCAATAAATACTCTTAGAAGTCTTCTTCCTAATAAAAAAGCCCTTTTTGGTTGTCATATTTCCCGTCCCCTTTTGGATGATTATTCATTTTGCTATTTTCTTGCGGAGTTATCAATGAATGTGATTATTGTCCCTTACTTGTAATGATATCCCATGCATATGTATATTATGATGTCTTGTTAATATCACCATGCCATTTGAAATGAGTTTGGGAAAATATACCCATGCATGTCATGTACCATCTGTCTTTATACATTTCTTTTGTTTGGAAGCAAATGTAAATGGTTGTGATGTTTCCTTTTCTGGCCCTCTCTCTCTATCCTTGGGGATCTGGCACACTCGCTGCCGCCGCTTTAGGATCAGGGGGGTTTTTTCCTCCGATGTGCCTTCCAGGCAAGGGGGGGAGGAACCAGTTACCATCTAGCGGCTCCTCCCCTCTTTTTTCCCCATTAGGCACCCGGGCTGGCACCAGCTGCCACATTGGGGATTCCTTTCCTTGCCGGCGGCATTCCGGACCATTCCCGGACATTCGCGTCACTGCGCATGCACGGGGCCCTGCGCGTGCGACGTGACGTAGGTGCGTCACGTGGTTACGACAGGAATGACGTCATTTCGGGGCTGCGCGCCCGTCCTGAACGCCGGGGAAGCCACGCGATGACGCGAGGCCCATGACGGTCTATCTGATCTGCCCCCTTCTGGGGTTTTTTTTTGGGGGGATGCGCACCTGTAGTGGATCCACTTTGATTAGGATACGCCCCTAGTAGGTATATATACATATGAATGTTATTGGATCTGTAGTCTCTCTATTTGGTGGGTCAGAAATCTATGCAGCTCCTGCACTATAAGTATACACTTGAGCAGTATGTTCTTGCGCCATCTTTGCCTTTATACCTATACTCTTTAACAAATATATTACCTATGTGCAGTTACTTATAGTACCCTTTTCTATATATATATATTTCAGACTTGTCGACTCAGTTTGGACATTGATCCACTGAGCCTGACACAACTTGTAGCCAATCCCGGGCTAGGTCACAAACTATAGTCTGTCTATATAGGGCGATTTTGGCGCAGCTTCATACCTGTTTCAACACCTTGTTAAGGTACAATTGGGTTTATCTTGCCGTTCTTTATATCAGGCTTTAGTGGTAACTTCTTTTTCTTTCTTTTCACCCATACACTGTTTATTTTCTGTACCCCTGTTTTTCACTGTGGTTTTGTACACACTGAATGCATTATTTTTCACTTGGTTGGGTCACTCCTCTAATACTATGTACACACAAATATTTCTTTACATACTCAATACTTCACTGTATCCTTTTCACTTTCTCCCAATCTCTTTACTTTAATCGAGCTGACATATTACTCTGACCCCCTAAACCATTACTTCATTTAACCATTAAACAAACTTATCCACTTTTCTTTTAATTTATCCCTTTATATTTATTTATTACTGCTTAGTAAAAATATAGTTGCCAAGCACCCAGAGGCCGCTAACTGCATATATGGAATGCAGTTAGACTGGTGCCTGGTAGCCGGTCAATTGACCGCCTATTTGGACAACGATATATATTTTTTTAAATAATCCTTTTTTACATATAGGGATATATTGTTTAGTTTATTCTTTTTGGATTTCCGCTGCAGGTGTGGCTTTTCCCCTTGACGATCACCTGGCCCGATGGGGGGTAACTTTTCAGTATGACTTCTCGTAAGCCACATCGTTGAACTACTGCCCCCTTTTTCTGATTGCGGTGTCGGTGGAGGTGCTTTGGGACCCCCTGGGGATGAGAGAGAGAGCAGCTTTTAAAGGGACCTATATGTAGGAAGTTTCCTTTTCTCCTATTGGACATACACTGTTGGGTAACTATATTAGGTGTATACGTTGTATATTACTGTTATTGTATGTAAATGCTCTGTTACATGTGTACTTATATCATACATTTCTCAACAGACTGACCCTCTGAAGAAGACCCCTAGTATATGGGTTGAAACGCGTCAGTTTTAATTTTCATATTGCTGACACTTTTGTCCAATATTAATATGGAAATATGTCTGTATAGTGTATGTTGATTTTAATAAGGTCCAAATACTTCCTACTGGAGCTCATTTCTTAACTTTCATGATATGTGACTTTTGTGTAAAATAAACTTTTTTCAATTTTATACATACTTTTACTCAACATTTGTATTTTGCTGCCAGAAAACCCCACCTTGGGGGAATTTTTCTCTTTTTCCTTTTTTAATAGCAGGGGTGAGCAGCATTCTTTCTCCTTCTTGTGTGTCCTTTCTCTTTAAAGACAAATGCATCGCCCTCCATAGGAGGTTTGTTATCCTGGTCTGTGAATACATGTTGTCTATTTTCACATTGGTAAATGTTTATACACCCAACTCTGGTCAAACTGTCTTTCTAGATGAGTTGTTGCATCTCACTGGATCTCTTACTACACAACTCTACTTCTAAAACTTGACATTTGAGACTTAATGAACACCTTCTTAGCTCCACTCTTATTAAGGAAAAACTGACCAGGGAACTGAGCGAGTATTTTAAACTAAATGTAGGTTCGGTGCAAAAGGTCTCGACCCTCTGAGAGGCTCACAAGGCCTGCTTCCACTGCTTCTGCATTGCCGAGGGTTCTCACCTTAAGAGAGACAGCGAGGGCCGTCGGGTTTCTTTACTAGCAGATTTGAGGCGTGCGGAGCAGAGATTTGTGGTTTCCCCAACAGTCGAGGACCTCCACAGGGTAGTTGCATTACGCAATCAGCTGAAATCCCTTATGTGGGCTAAACAAAAATTTTACGAATTCTCTAATAAGCCACACAGAATGTTAGTTAATAAACTATGCCTAGGTCCTTTTCATTTCTTCCCTGAATTACTGATTCAAAAAGATGGCACACCTACCTACTGCTCCAAACAATGACCAAAACTTTTGGAAATTTCTATAGAGAGCTTTACAACTGTCTTACCCCCGAAGATAATTTTGATCAGTTTGTCAAGGACCTATCATTGCCTAAACTGACATCTTCAAATCTTGAAAAGCTTAATGCCCCTGTTTCCCCTGAAGACCTAACAAGAATAGTTAAGGATCTCCCTCTACACAAATCCCCAGGCCCAGATGGTCTACCTTTATTATAAAACTTTTTTGCCCACTTTAATGCCACATATGTTACACTTATTTAGCACACTGTTACAAGGTGACACACCTCACTCCCAGTTCACTCACTCTTATATATTAGTGATACCGAAACCGGGAAAGGACCCCTCTATACCTGACAACTACAGGCCTATAGCCTTATTGAATTCTGACTATAAGATTTTTACAAAAATTCTGTCATCTAGGTTGTCCCAAATTATACCCAAATTGGTCAATAAGGACCAGGTGGGGTTTGTACCATCTAGACACGTAGGGGATAACACAAGGCGCACTATAGATCTGATTGACCTACTGAACAAGTTCCCTCGCCTAGCTCTCATCTTGAGTCTAGATGCCCAAAAAACGTTTGATTGCGTAAGCTGACCCTATATGTTCTCTACACTTACGTGATTTGGGTTTGAGGGTCCTTTCTTTAAGGCTATACAGGCATTGTACACCCACACATCTGCACAGGTACAGATGGCCTTATTCCTATGCCCTTGCTTTCCCATGTCAAATGGCACTAGGCAGGGATGCCCTTTGTCCCCCCTTCTTTTCATTCTGTGCTTGGAGCCTTTAGCAGAGGCAATAAGGTGTCATCTGGACATTAAGGGACTGCTAATGAGACAGCGGGAGTACAATTTATCCCTATTCGCTGATGAAATTCTTCTTACGCCTAACTAATCCCATTGTCTCACACCCCTCCTTACACGCTCTTCTACAGACATTTGGGTCCATTTCAGGCTATAAAATAAATACTGCCAAAACTGAAGTATCTCCCCCTACATCTACCACCAGATACTTTATCACAACTTAAAAGTACATACCCCTATAAATGGTGTTCTGAAGCTTTAACATACTTAGGTATTAAGCTTACCTCCTCATACTCTAGCTTATATTCTACTAACTTTCCCCCCTTATTTCAGGATATATACTGATGTCTTCACCAATGGGGTACATACCCTATTACTATGCTTTGTAAAATTAACGTTCTAAAAATGTCTATATTGCCAAGGCTACTAAATCTCTTTGAAACCCTACCAGTGGCAATACCTATTAGTCAGCTTAAAGCTCTCCACAGAGGTTTTTTAAAATTTATATGGAATAATAAGACACATCAGATAGCAAGCTCAGTGGTTTTCTCTCTAAAAACTGAGGGAGGTCTAGGTGCCCCTGATATCATAAGGTACTATTATGCCTCTCACCTTCGGGTGGTAGGCTCCTGGTCATGTCAGGTGGCTCCAAACCGGTGGTCAGAGATTGGGAGGGGTGCCATAAACCCAGTGCATCCCTGCTCGCTGGTATTTTCCCGTTCCCTACTAAATGATCCCATATTGAAGAATATGTGCTTAGTACCAATGTTATTCACCAAGTCATTATGGGGTAAATGTGTGCTGAAGTATTCGCTCTCTTCACCATGCCCTCCTCTATCTAACATATTGCTAAACCCGGCTTTGTCAGACAGTTTGGCCTTTGGACGACTGCTGCCCTGGATGCAGACACCCCTCTTTCAATTACGTAACCTGTTACATCTGGTCACTCGCAAATTCCATACCTTTGCAACCTTACAAGAATAATTTTCTATCCCTCAAAGCTTATTTTATTTCTACCTCCAAGTTAGACATTTTTTTCACTCATTGTCCCTGAGTCTCACTCTGGACCTACCCATTCCCTTTGAACATTTATGTGCTGAAGGTCCTCACCAACTCCATTTAATATCATCCATATACCATATTCTGCATAAATCCACAAAACTGTTAGCCGATACCCACTTGTATATGCGTAAGTGGAATATGATATTGGGACGTACTATCCCTATGCAAATATGGACTAAAATTTGGTTGTCAACTTTTAAATCCTCTAAATGTGTGGTCCAAAGGGAGACGGCAGTGAAGAACTCAAGTGTTGGAGATGTGGAAAGGAGACAGGTTCACACTTTCATATTTTCTGGACCTGTCCACTTATAAAGGTATTTTGGTGTTAGAGGTTATGCAAACGCTCCAGAGTGTAACCGACCTCCCACTCCTCTTAGATCCTATTCATTATTTGCTTGGGCTCCCCTTTCCAGGTATTGCTAAACCAACTAAACGTTTGACCTCTTATATACTTCTAGCTGCCAAGAGGGCTATACCAATATGCTGGCTGTCCACCACCCCCCTCCCACTTACAATTCTTACAACTTGTAGCAGAAGTCAGAAGGATGGAATTCCCTATAGCTACGGTACAGGACACGGTCTTTCAGTTTAATAAAATTTGGGAGCCCTGGGACCAATTACAATATGGGGAACATGTGAACTGAATATATTTTTGAAGATTGAATATGTTTTTCTTCATAAGTCCTTCTCATTTACTCTGTGCTCTCCTGTAGATCTCTTCATTGTGAGATGACATCCACATATTTACACACTGTAATTTGTGCTCTTGCCCTTAGTTATTTGTTAATGTTCTCCATGTGTAATATGCAGGAAAAGAAAAGAGTTATTGATATATGTTCCTAAGCTTTGATTTCCGGTGTACCTCTTTAGTGTTATTTGATATACATTCTGTGATGTACCAATTGTATCTTTGTTGCCTATTGAACTAATAAAAATTACAATTACAAAAAAAAAAAGCAGGAGTAATTAGAACTACCTGAATTTGTTGCTTGTGTCGGTAATGTGACCAAACCGCCACAAATGTTTGCCTGAATTAGGTGCAAGTAATTACAAAGGGACCGGCCTCTAGAAAAGTGCCCATAAGACTTTATTTATTTCCCCTGTCTGTGTTTTACAGTTACCAACTGGTTAAGATTCAGTGGTCCAGAAATTACAGTCATAGGGAAATCTTGCCTAAAATTGTCTGTGTGACTTGTTAAATATGGTTAACAATGAAATTAGGATATCTGGCTATTATTTCTATTTTTGTGCAGCACAATTTGCTGAAAATTGCTGTGTTGCTTTTAGGAATTGTAAACGTCTGCTCTATGACAGGAATAGGCGGTATTATTTACCGCTTGGGTCCTCTGCCTATTAACACAGAATAACACAGTTCAGGTCTCCTTGAGACAATCGTGCAAAGGTTGTGCTTTAAGTCACATTATCTAGAAAGAAAAGGAATTAAAGTTGAAACCCCAAAAGGCTGGTTATACCAAGATTGTATGAACAAAATTCAAGGCATGAAATAATTGCATTGTAAAATAGCTTTACTGAACCTTTTTTGCCTGCTATTGGTTAAAGGAGATGAAGTCTCTTAACTTATTATGACCTAGAAACTGCATTACCCAACTGTCCCTGCAGCCCTAATTAGTTGCAGAAACAGAGCATTTTACCACATAACCTTCATATCATCTCTTTGAATTCTCTCTTTGGTTCTAAATCTCATTTCTATCCCAAGTGTTTTTCCTTGTCTCATCTCATACAGTTAATGAAACAACTCAATCAAGAGGCCAGCTTCCCCAACAAGCTGATTTGAAACAGGGAAAGTCCAGGCTCAAAACTCCAGGTGAATATGTTGCTCAATAATGCTTTGATTATTTTCAAATTAATACATTTCTGCGTATAATTCCTATTATGAATACACATTTTTAAATGGAGCATTATCTAAAGATACAAATGAATCATTATGACAAATGTTCAAGCATGTCTTTAAAAGTTCAGCAATCTATTCTCTTTAGCCTGGTTTCACACTTGTGCGGTGCGAATTGAAGCTCAGGTTTCACTGGGGAGATAACAATCTCCTGTTCAACGGATTCATTGCGTTTTTGCTCAGGATTAGAGAGCAGGGAGAGGGGGAGGGAGGGGGGGGAGAGGGGGAGGTGTAGTGAGGAGAAAGAGAAAATCCTTGTTCAGAACGCAATGCATCTGCGAATCAGATGTGTTCCCATAGGAGATAATAGGCTTGTAGTTCGCACCGCAATGCCCAAAAAACGCACACGTTTTTTGTGCAATGCGCAGTGCGAATGCAACGCACATATGTGAACCAGATGCATTCATATGAATGTATTTTAAAATGTCCTGCGAATTAGATGCGGTGTAAGCCGCATCTAATTCGCATAGGTGTGAACCCGGGCTTAAGGATAATTTCTAAACCATTGTTAAAAGTGGACTTGTCAATAGATACGGTATACATTTTCAGAAATGTGTGAGTGTTACACAGGTATTTACCAACTCTAACAGGGATCATTTTACTTCTCCGGACATTGAGATCAAGTTACTAAAGGACTAGAACATTTTCACTTTGTGAAGTGAATTGTCATTTAGGTTAGTGAATGAAATAAATCTGTGCTGACTTCAATAATCCAGTTGTGGGCATGAAAAGATTCAGCATTTTACTTTTCCTTAGGTATTCTATGCAAAGTAAGTTTTCATGAAATCAGTAGTAAACCGCATCTGTAAAAAATAAAAAAATCTGGCCCTGGGTAGTTGAAGGCATAATGTGCTGATATGCAATGCAGACCTCCCTGAAAATGAAGGCCTCCAGTGGATGACCCAATATGGTCATGCCCATATGCAGGTACCTGCACTATAAATGCTATAAAAGGTTATGTAAGCAACATTTTTTTAATTTTATAAATACAGATTTTTTTTAATATGTATATTGGATAGCTTGACTTCACAACTAGGGATGGGCGAATGGTTTGGCCCGAGCATAAGTTTGGGCCGAACTTTCGCTGTTCGGGCGTTCGACGGATAGCCAAACAAAGGGGTCATTCGTTCGTTTGTTCGGGCCCCCCAAACCAACCAAAATGCATTGCAGCGCTGAACAGTGAAATGAAAGCCCTGATTGGCTGAAGCTGTGAAAGCTTCAGCCAATCAGGTCACAGAGCACTGTCAGAGTCATGATTGGACACTGTCATCATGACTTTATCCAATCATGGCTAATTCCCTTTCAATGGCATCCATTTTCATTGTGATTTTGGCGTGGAGAGAGATAGAACAGGGCTCTGTTCAGTGCTATTAGTTAGTTAGTGTGCTATACTGTGCTATTTTGCTTCAATTGTCAGTGTAGAATATTAGTTTAGTGTCAGTCTAGGGATAGTGTGAGTGTAGTGAGGAGGACCATCATTCAGCTTTGCATAGTGTGCAGCTAGAGTAGGGACAGCTCAGATAGTTTCACTGTAGTTTCACTGTAGTGTAGTGTAGTGAGACCGTGTCAGTATTCTTTATATTAGTGTATAGCTAGAGTAGGGACAGTTCAGATAGCGTCAGTAGTGACGGTTGAACACCATCTATTTGATTGCGTTACTGCCAGTTTAACGCCATTTACTTCTGTGTGCGTTACTGCCAGTTTAACGCCATATCGTTTTGTGTGCATTACTGCCAGTTTAACGCCATATAGTTTTGTGCGTTACTAACAGTTTAACGCTATTTACTTCTGTGTGCTTTACTGCCAGTTTAATGTCATTTACTTCTGTGTGCGTTACTGCCAGTTTAACACCATATAGTTCTGTGTGCATTACGGCCAGTTTATAGTCATTTACTTCTGTGTGCGTTACTGCCAGTTTAACGCCATATAGTTCTGTGTGCGTTACTGCCAGTTTAACGCCATTTACTTTTGTGTGCGTTACTGCCAGTTTAATGTCATATAGTTTTGTGCGTCACTCTACATTTGGCGCATTATATTGCAGTATATTATAGTGTATCCGTGGAGTGTGTCTATGTAGTGGGAGTACTCAAATTAAAGTGCACCAAACACCTCTTTGATTAAAGTACATCTACATACAGATTTCAACTTCTTCTTTACATTTGCTTATAAGAACCTCCCCTACCCTCCCTCCTAATAATGTCTGGGAGGACAACAAGGAGAGGCAGACGTTCCCTTGGCACTGTAAGGTCACCAGCAACAAATGTGTCCACAGGCAAAGGTGGAGGTGGCGGTCAGTCCTCAGGCAGGGCATCATTTCCTCTGTTTAGTGAGTTTGCCCATGCTATCCAGCGTGCTTTCAGAATGGGCATTCAGTGCTGCAGGAGGTTTCATTACTGATCATAAAACGTGTCTGTCCACAGTCTCTGTGGACCATTTGACTTTTACAGTCCTGGATTACCAGCTATGAAGCCCCTGATGCCGATGCCACTGATTAAGTCTTTTTGGGATGTGGAATCTGTGCAGGACTTTGAGGCTGCCTAGCTTTGAGGGTGTTCAATCATTTCATCTGGAAGAATGTTTTTGGTATAGGTTTCATGGGCACAATTAACACCCAAAGACCAGTTTTTCAGCACCTGTTTGACAGGTGCATATCATTGCAATTTTTTACAGCAAGGCCAATTCTTGCTTTCATCAAGAGTACCTCTATAGGGTTACGGTGGGAAGGTGCCACGACACCCAAAGACCAATTTTTACGCACCCGTTACTTCTATCTAAAGTCAAAGTAACACCAGAATGTATCCAGAAAATCTCTAATCTTGCTCCCAGTGCACTACATTGTGGCCTCATCATACACACTGGCTCCCCAGCTGTTGCTGAGCAAAATAAAGGCAGCTTGCAGGGAAAATGTCATCTTTTTTATCTTTATAAATGCAATTATTGCTGCAGCAGATTCTAGACATGGTGCAGAACTGCCACTTTACAGGTAGACTAATGGGACTCCCAGGGCACTATATTGGAAGGAATTTTCAATTTTTATGCTTTCACTTTAAAAATAAAAAAAAAATCACTGCTCATTTAAAAATTACGTTTTTCACAAACTTTTTTTAATTGATACATGTCCCCCAGGGCAGGACCTGGACCCCTATAACCATTGTATGCCCAATTACTTGCATATATGCCTTAAAAATTGGCACTTTTGATTTTTGACGTTCGGTTCCCATTGACTTTAATGGGGTTTGTTATTTGGGTCCGAACTTTCGCGGTGTTCTAAAGTTCTGGTGCGAGCTGAACAGGGGTCCATTCGGTCCATCCCTATTCGCAACTTAACTAAATGGGAATTTACTTTTCGTTGTGAATATGCTCTACCCCAATAGTCTTTTTTCAAAAATGCGGTGGATGGAGGAATCCTCCCCCCGCTGGAACAGCTTATTGACTGCAGCCGCTGATTGAGAATTTTTTCTTCAACATGTGCCTTCTACGGACGTTGATCAAATGATTGACTTCTGTCAAGCAGGGAGTGTCACATACTGATTGAAATTTGGCCATTCCCTGATGAACTGACCAAATTTAGTGAATGGCCAGTTAAATTTAGTCCCAAAGTCTTAATCTGTTTTTTTCATTATACAGATGGCACCATGTTTGTTCAAAAATTATCCAGATTTAGAGATTACACTATCATGTAAATCTTGGCTGCTCTGTAGTTCTTGGAGGCATATTAGTCCTGTCCTGCAGCCTTATACTTTGAACCTTGTTAACAAAGTTACAATGTTGCAGTCTGATCAGTTGTGCAAATATGATAGAGTAATGCCCCGTACACATGATCGAAATTTCCGTCAGAAAAACCTTGGATGGTTTTTCTGACGGAATTCTGCTCAAGCTTGTCTTGCATACACACGGTCACACAAAAGTTCTCCGAACTTTCGACCGTCAAGAACGCGGTGACGTACAACACTACGACGAGCCGAGAAAATCAGGTTCAATGCTTCCGAGCATTTGTTGAATTGTTTCGGAGCATGCGTAAGAATTTTGCGCATCAGAATTGCTACAGACGATCGGAAAAATAGAGAACCTGCTCTCAATCTTTTGCTGGTGGAAATTCCGCCAGCAAAAGTCCGATGGCGCATACACATGGTCGGAATTTCCGACCAAAAGCTCACATCGGACTTTTGCTGGCGGAATTTCCGATCGTGTGTACGGGGCAAAAGGCCCTGTTCACACTAGCATGAAAAATAGGCATTTGAGGTGCGTTTTTAATGTTCCTCGAAAAAAAGTAGCCCACAATGGATATATGGACAGCGGACAGAGCTGTTCACTTTTGAAAAACATATAGCATTTGTGACACTTCATGTTGCTGTTTGGCAAAAATAAGGCTACATTTTAAGTTTGCGAGGAGATGAAGCTTGTCAACTCCTTCCATTCAAGCCTATGGTTTACAGTGTGTTTGATAAGTGTTAATCAAATATCAGTGACATGAAAAGTGGAATATCAATGAGGTGGAAAAGAATATCACTTGGAGGGCATCTGGTGTGCGTTTTTAACACACCTTAAATATACGTTAAATGTACATAAAATGTTTTCAAAAGAGGGGTTGTGCCTCTGTAACTAAGAATAACCAAAAACCAGCGGAAACTTAGGTGAGGAAATAACTTGGAATTGGATTGTCTCATGGTGAAGAGCCCCTATGGCCATGGACAACGGAACAGTCTCATGAGTCACATGGGCAGGCTGTAGTAGAGGTCTCCCATCAAGAGCCTCAATGGCAAGTGAAATGTCACGCAGCTGCAGCGGAATCGAGTGCTTCCATACAAAGGCAGCATCAATGAACAGGCCTTCAGCCCCAGAGTCGATTAGAGCCTGTATCTCTGGGCACTGATAGGTGGCACTAGGGATGAGCTGAACACCCCCCCCGGTTTGGTTCACGGCAGAACATGCGAACAGACAAAATATTTGTGCGAACACCATTAAAGTCTATGGGACTCGAACGTGAAAAATCAAAAGTGCTAATTTTAAAGGCTTATATGCAAGTTATTGTCATAAAAAGTCTTTGGGGACCCGGGTCCTGCCCCAGGGGACATGTATCAATGCAAAAAAAAGTTTTAAAAATGTCAGTTTTTTCGAGAGCAGTGATTTTAATAATGCTTAAAGTGAAACAATAAAAGTGTAATAAAAGGATAGAGAGTATTCCTGCGCTATCGTGAAACGGGGAAAGAAAGGAGAAACCCAAATATATGTAAAGTAAGGAAAAGCAGCCTACACCGGGTAGGGTACAGCCTGCCCCTGGCTATAGTAAAGATGGATAAGAATGTGGTGTTGCGCTAATCCTTTAAGTAAACAATGACTCTGTATGTGATACCACAGTGATGGTGGGTGTCTCTAAAATATAAGCATATGACAATAAAACATCACTGCCTAAATGTGACTCTGTAATAGGGATGAGCCGAACACCCCCCGGTTCGGTTCGCACCAGAACCTGCGAACGGACCGAAAGTTCGCACGAACGTTAGAACCCCATTGACGTCTATGGGACTCGAACGTTCGAAATCAAAAGTGCTCATTTTAAAGGCTAATTTGCATGGTATTGTCCTAAAAAGGGTTTGGGGACCCGGGTCCTACCCCAAGGGACATGTATCAATGCAAAAAAAACTTTTAAAAACGGCCGTTTTTTCGGGAGCAGTGATTTTAATGATGCTTAAAGTAAAAAAAAAAAAAGTGAAATATTCCTTTAAATATCGTACCTGGGGGGTGTCTATAGTATGCCTGTAAAGTGACGCGTGTTTCCCATGTTTAGAACAGTCCCTGCACCAAATGTCATTTTTAAAGGAAAAAATCTCATTTAAAACTGCTTGCGGGTTTAATGTCATGTCGGGTCATGGCAATATGGATGAAAATCAGTGAGACAAACGGCATGGGTACCCCCCAGTCCATTACCAGGCCCTTTGGGTCTTGTATGGATATTAAGGGGAACCCCGCACCCAAATTAAAATAAGGAAAGGTGTGGGGCCACCAGGCCCTATATACTCTGAACAGCAGTATACAGGCGGTGCAAACAAGACAGGGACTGTAGGTTTGTTGTTAAGTAGAATCTCTTTGTAATTTTGAACATTTTTAACGTGTTTAGCTCCAGCCAAAAAATCTTTTCTAAGCTTTTTGGAAAACATAGGGAAGGGTTATCACCCCTGTGACATTTGTTTTGCTGTCTTTCCTCCTCTTCAGAAGATTTCACCTCACTTTTTTGTCCCAATGAAAAATGTTTTTTGAAAATTTGGGTTTTTTTGTGGAACAAGGATTGGAAAGCATCAGTGGAAAGGAGAAATTGTTTTCCCATATTAACTCTTACAGGAGAGAATTTCCCTTCCTAGGGGTAGATTTCATCTCACTTCCTGTTGTCTCCTTCCGTTTGCAAGTAGGAGTCGTTTGTAAGTTAGATGTTTGAAAGTAGGGTCCTGCCCTATATACTCAGCAGAAATTTGGGCCTTAGGTGTTGCTGTGGCCACAACACTGTAAGCCCTCACAGGGCCCTGCTGTGAAATATTAGATCAAGAATTGTAATTACATGCCCCTGTTGAACAGGAGCTGAAAAATTAGGCCTTAGGCACTGGTGCTGGTGCAACAACACTGCAACCCCTCACAGACACTCTAGTTGGAACGCAGGAACGAGCCCTGCTGCAAAGTATTGCTTCAAAAATTGTAATTACACGCCCCTGTTAGACAGGGGCAGAAAAATTGGGCCTTAGGCACTGGTGCCACAACACTGCAACCCCTCACAGACACTCTAGTTGGAACGCAGGAACGAGCCCTGCTGCAAAGTATTGCATCAAAAATTGTAATTACACGCCCCTGTTAGACAGGGGCAGAAAAATTGGGCCTTAGGCACTGGTGCTGGTGCCACAACACTGCAACCCCTCACAGACACTCTAGTTGGAACGCGCCCTGCTGCAAAGTATTGCATCAAAAATTGTAATTACACGCCCCTGTTAGACGAGGAGGATGAGGACGGCTTGGTCATCCACTCGACCAAGTCTTCCGCATGTTGCGGCTCAACACGGCCAGCTGCCGAAAAAAAGGCCAAGCGTGTCCCATGGCCACGTGCTGATGAGGATGCACCGTCTCCACGACCAGCACTAGACACAGAGCCTGCTTGCCCTCTCTTATTGGCTTGTGACTGTCTGCCTCTCCTTCTTGGCCTTCCAGACATACTAATGGCCTGTAGCTGCACTAAGCTGGGATAGAACACCTGTAATTTTCTTCAGGTAGCTTTATATACTGTAACCAGACAAGCCTGCCTGTCAGTAGGAAGATAACAGGAACGGATCTAGCTGAACACTGTGAGCAGGACGCACTGTACTAAATGTAAATAGTCTAGCTGCCTGACCGTGGTACTAATAGGATCAAATAGAACACCTGTAATTTTCTTCAGGTAGCTTTATATACTGTAACCAGACAAGCCTGCCTGTCAGTAGGAAGATAACAGAAACGGATCTAGCTGAACACTGTGAGCAGGACGCACTGTACTAAATGTAAATAGTCTAGCTGCCTGACCGTGGTACTAATAGGATCAAATAGAACACCTGTAATTTTCTTCAGGTAGCTTTATATACTGTAACCAGACAAGCCTGCCTGTCAGTAGGAAGATAACAGGAACGGATCTAGCTGAACACTGTGAGCAGGACGCACTGTACTAAATGTAAATAGTCTAGCTGCCTGACTGTGGTACTAATAGGATCAAATAGAACACCTGTAATTTTCTTCAGGTAGCTTTATATACTGTAACCAGACAAGCCTGCCTGTCAGTAGGAAGATAACAGGAACGGATCTAGCTGAACACTGTGAGCAGGACGCACTGCACTAAATGTAAATAGTCTAGAAGATAACAGGAACGGATCTAGCTGAACACTGTGAGCAGGACGCACTGCACTAAATGTAAATAGCAGGAACGGCTCTAGCTGAACACTGTGAGCAGGACGCACTGCACTAAATGTAAATAGCAGGAACGGATCTAGCTGAACACAGTGAGCAGGACGCACTGCACTAAATGTAAATAGCAGGAACGGATCTAGCTGAACACTGTGAGCAGGACGCACTGCACTAAATGTAAATAGCAGGAACGGATCTAGCTGAACACTGTGAGCAGGACGCACTGTACTAAATGTAAATAGTCTAGCTGCCTGACCGTGGTACTAATAGGATCAAATAGAACACCTGTAATTTTCTTCAGGTAGCTTTATATACTGTAACCAGACAAGCCTGCCTGTCAGTAGGAAGATAACAGGAACGGATCTAGCTGAACACTGTGAGCAGGACGCACTGCACTAAATGTAAATAGCAGGAACGGATCTAGCTGAACACTGTGAGCAGGACGCACTGCACTAAATGTAAATAGCAGGAACGGATCTAGCTGAACACTGTGAGCAGGACGCACTGCACTAAATGTAAATAGCAGGAACGGATCTAGCTGAACACTGTGAGCAGGACGCACTGTACTAAATGTAAATAGTCTAGCTGCCTGACCGTGGTACTAATAGGATCAAATAGAACACCTGTAATTTTCTTCAGGTAGCTTTATATACTGTAACCAGACAAGCCTGCCTGTCAGTAGGAAGATAACAGGAACGGATCTAGCTGAACACTGTGAGCAGGACGCACTGCACTAAATGTAAATAGCAGGAACGGATCTAGCTGAACACTGTGAGCAGGACGCACTGCACTAAATGTAAATTGCAGGAACGGATCTAGCTGAACACTGTGAGCAGGACGCACTGCACTAAATGTAAATAGCAGGAACGGATCTAGCTGAACACTGTGAGCAGGACGCACTGCACTAAATGTAAATAGCAGGAACGGATCTAGCTGAACACTGTGAGCAGGACGCACTGTACTAAATGTAAATAGTCTAGCTGCCTGACCGTGGTACTAATAGGATCAAATAGAACACCTGTAATTTTCTTCAGGTAGCTTTATATACTGTAACCAGACAAGCCTGCCTGTCAGTAGGAAGATAACAGGAACGGATCTAGCTGAACACTGTGAGCAGGACGCACTGCACTAAATGTAAATAGTCTAGAAGATAACAGGAACGGATCTAGCTGAACACTGTGAGCAGGACGCACTGCACTAAATGTAAATAGCAGGAACGGCTCTAGCTGAACACTGTGAGCAGGACGCACTGCACTAAATGTAAATAGCAGGAACGGATCTAGCTGAACACAGTGAGCAGGACGCACTGCACTAAATGTAAATAGTCTAGCTGCCTGACCGTGGTACTAATAGGATCAAATAGAACACCTGTAATTTTCTTCAGGTAGCTTTATATACTGTAACCAGACAAGCCTGCCTGTCAGTAGGAAGATAACAGGAACGGATCTAGC